>NC_069499.1:389256784-389365450 GCF_027579735.1 Bombina bombina
TCTCATCATTTTTCTTGGCATTCTTTTAGAATTCCGAGAATTTTACAGTTTCTTCAGGATGGTTTAGATAAAGGTTTGTCCGCAAGTTCCTTGAAAGGACAAATCTCTGCTCTTTCTGTTCTTTTTCACAGAAAGATTGCTATTCTTCCTGATATTCATTGTTTTGTACAAGCTTTGGTTCGTATAAAACCTGTCATTAAGTCAATTTCTCCTCCTTGGAGTTTGAATTTGGTTCTGGGGGCTCTTCAAGCTCCTCCGTTTGAACCTATGCATTCATTGGACATTAAATTACTTTCTTGGAAAGTTTTGTTCCTTTTGGCCATCTCTTCTGCCAGAAGAGTTTCTGAATTATCTGCTCTTTCTTGTGAGTCTCCTTTTCTGATTTTTCATCAGGATAAGGCGGTGTTGCGAACTTCTTTTGAATTTTTACCTAAAGTTGTGAATTCCAACAACATTAGTAGAGAAATTGTGGTTCCTTCATTATGTCCTAATCCTAAGAATTCTAAGGAGAAATCGCTGCATTCTTTGGATGTTGTTAGAGCTTTGAAATATTATGTTGAAGCTACTAAATCTTTCAGAAAGACTTCTAGTCTATTTGTTATCTTTTCCGGTTCTAGAAAAGGCCAGAAAGCTTCTGCCATTTCTTTGGCATCTTGGTTGAAATCTTTAATTCATCTTGCCTATGTTGAGTCGGGTAAAACTCCGCCTCAGAGAATTACAGCTCATTCTACTAGGTCAGTTTCTACTTCCTGGGCGTTTATGAATGAAGCTTCGGTTGATCAGATTTGCAAAGCAGCAACTTGGTCCTCTTTGCATACTTTTACTAAATTCTACCATTTTGATGTATTTTCTTCTTCTGAAGCAGTTTTTGGTAGAAAAGTACTTCAGGCAGCGGTTTCAGTTTGAATCTTCTGCTTATGTTTTTCGTTAAACTTTATTTTGGGTGTGGATTATTTTCAGCAGGAATTGGCTGTCTTTATTTTATCCCTCCCTCTCTAGTGACTCTTGTGTGGAAAGATCCACATCTTGGGTAATCATTATCCCATACGTCACTAGCTCATGGACTCTTGGTAATTACATGAAAGAAAACATAATTTATGTAAGAACTTACCTGATAAATTCATTTCTTTCATATTAGCAAGAGTCCATGAGGCCCGCCCTTTTTTTGGGATGGTTATGATTTTTTTGTATAAAGCACAATTATTCCAATTCCTTATTTTAAATGCTTTCGCACTTTTTTCTTATCACCCCACTTCTTGGCTATTCGTTAAACTGAATTGTGGGTGTGGTGAGGGGTGTATTTATAGGCATTTTGAGGTTTGGGAAACTTTGCCCCTCCTGGTAGGAATGTATATCCCATACGTCACTAGCTCATGGACTCTTGCTAATATGAAAGAAATGAATTTATCAGGTAAGTTCTTACATAAATTATGTTTTTCTTCAAATCTGTGGTTCCCAAAATAGAGGGAACCTTCAGATCAATTTTGGATCTAAAGATCCTAAACAAATTCCTCAGAGTTCAGTCATTCAAGATGGAAACTATTCAAACCATTTTACCCATGATCCAAGAGGGTCAGTACATGACCACAGTGGACTTAAAGGATGCCTACCTTCACATTCCGATTCACAAGAATCATCATCGGTTCCTGAGGTTTGCCTTTCTAGACAGGCATTACCAATTTGTTGCTCTTCCATTCGGGTTGGCTACATCCCCAAGAATTTTTACAAAGGTTCTGGGCTCACTCCTGGCGGTCCTAAGGCCGCGAGGCATAGCGGTGGCTCCTTACCTAGACGACATCCTGATACAGGCGTCAAGCTTTCAAATTGCCAAATCTCATACAGAGATAGTTCTGGCATTCCTGAGGTCGCATGGGTGGAAAGTGAACGAAGAAAAGACTTCTCTATCTCCTCTCACAAGGGTTTCCTTCCTAGGGACTCTAATAGATTCTATAGAAATGAAAATTTACCTGACGGAGTCCAGGTTATCAAAACTTCTAAATGCTTGCTGTGTTCTTCACTCCATTCCGCGCCCCACGGTGGCTCAGTGCATGGAAGTAATCGGCTTAATGGTAGCGGCGATGGACACAGTGCCATTTGCGCGCCTGCATCTCAGACCGCTGCAATTATGCATGCTCAGTCAGTGGAATGGGGATTACACAGATTTGTCCCTTCTACTAAATCTGGATCAGGAAACCAGAGATTCTCTTCTCTGGTGGTTATCTCGGGTCCATCTGTCCAAGGGTATGACCTTTCGCAGACCAGATTGGACAATTGTAACAACAGATGCCAGCCTTCTATGCTGGGGTGCAGTCTGGAACTCCCTGAAGGCTCAGGGATCGTGGACTCAGGAGGAGAAACTCCTCCCAATAAATATTCTGGAGTTAAGAGCAATATTCAATGCTCTTCTAGCTTGGCCTCAGTTAGCAACACTGCGGTTCATCAGATTTCAGTCGGACATCACGACTGTGGCTTACATCAACCATCAAGGGGGAACCAGGAGTTCCCTAGCGATGTCAGAAGTCTCCAAGATAATTCACTGGGCAGAGACTCACTCTTGCCACCTGTCAGCGACCCATATCCCAGGTGTAGAGAACTGGGAGGCGGATTTTCTAAGTCGTCAGACTTTTCATCCGGGGGAGGTGTTTGCTCAATTGGTTCTCCGTTGGAGCAAACCAGAATTGGATCTCATGGCGTCTCGCCAGAACGCCAAGCTTCCTTGTTACGGATCCAGGTCCAGGGACCCAGAAGTGGCACTGATAGATGCTCTAGCAGCGCCTTGGTTCTTCAACCTGGCTTATGCGTTTCCACCGTTTCCTCTGCTCCCTCGTCTGATTGCCAAAATCAAACAGGAGAGAGCATCGGTGATATTGATAGCGCCTGCGTGGCCACGCAGGACCTGGTATGCAGAACTAGTGGACATGTCATCCTTTCCACCATGGACTCTGCCTCTGAGACAAGACCTTCTAATACAAGGTCCTTTTTAATCATCCGAATCTACTTTCTCTGAGACTGACTGCATGGAGATTGAACGCTTGATCCTATCAAAGCGTGGCTTCTCCTAGTCAGTAATTGATACCTTAATACAGGCACGAAAGCCTGTCACCATGAAAATTTACTACAAGATATGGCGTAAATATCTTCATTGGTGTGAATCCAAGAATTACTCATGGAGTAGGGTTAGGATTCCTAGGATATTTGTCCTTTCTCCAAGAGGGTTTGGACAAAGGATTATCAGCTAGTTCTTTAAAGGGACAGATTTCTGCTCTGTCTATTCTTTTACACAAACGTCTGGTAGAAGTTCCAGACGTTCAGGCATTTTGTCAGGCTTTAGTTAGAATTAAGCCTGTGTTTAACCTTTTAACGCCGTTATGCCGTTCTATTCAGTCATATTTACACTGGGCTTTAAAGCCGTTATGACGGAATAGAACGTCGTAACAAACGGCTGTCCTGAAGCCTTCTGTGCTTCAAGGACTTGATCGCGGTCTGGAGGGCGTTCCTAGGGTTGTAGGGACGCCCCCCAGATGCGATCCAATAATTGAAATCTCGCGATCGTATGTACGATCGCGTAGTTTCAATTTGTCTACATCGGAACAGGTGTTCCGATGTAGACACTTTAACCCTGTCACGAAAGGGTTAAACCTGTTGCTCCTCCATGGAGCTTAAACTTGGTTCTTCAAGAGGTTCCGTTTGAACCCCTTCATTCTATTGATATCAAACTTCTATCATGGAAAGTTCTCTTTCTGATGGCTATTTCCTCGGCTCGAAGAGTCTCTGAGTTATGTGCCTTACATTGTGATTCTCCTTATCTGATTTTTCAATCAGATAAAGTTGTTCTGCGTACAAAACCTGGGTTTTTACCTAAGGTGGTTTCTAACAAGAATATCAATCAAGAGATTGTTGTTCCATCATTATGTCCTAATCCTTCTTCAAAGAAGGAACGTCTTCTGCATAATCTAGATGTAGTCCGTGCCTTGAAGTTTTACTTACAGGCTACTAAAGATTTTCGCCAAATATCTAACCTGTTTGTCGTTTACTCTGGACAGAGGAGAGGTCAAAGGCTTCGGCAACCTCTTTCTTTTTGGCTTCGGAGTATAATCCGTTTAGCTTATGAGACTGCTGGACAGCAGCCTCCTGAAAGGATTACAGCTCATTCCACTAGAGCTGTGGCTTCCACCTGGGCCTTTAAAAATGAGGCCTCTGTTGAACAGATTTGCAAGGCTGCGACTTGGTCTTCGCTTCATACTTTTTCCAAATTTTACAAATTTGATACTTTTGCTTCTTCGGAGGCTGTTTTTGGGAGAGAGGTTCTACATGCAGTGGTTCCTTCCGTTTAAGTTCCTGCCTTGTCCCTCCCTTCATCCGTGTACTTTAGCTTTGGTATTGGTATCCCACAAGTAATGGATGATCCGTGGACTGGATACACTTAACAAGAGAAAACATAATTTATGCTTACCTGATAAATTTATTTCTCTTGTAGTGTATCCAGTCCACGGCCCGCCCTGTCCTTTTCAGGCAGGTCTAAATTTTAATTAAACTACAGTCACCACTGCACCCTATGGTTTCTCCTTTCTCGGCTTGTTTCGGTCGAATGACTGGATATGGCAGTGAGGGGAGGAGCTATATAGCAGCTCTGCTGTGGGTGATCCTCTTGCAACTTCCTGTTGGGAAGGAGAATATCCCACAAGTAATGGATGATCCATGGACTGGATACACTACAAGAGAAATAAATTTATCAGGTAAGCATAAATTATGTTTTTAGCTTTCTTTTCAGTGTTTAAAATCTTGAAAACATGTTTGAACTAACATATATTAGGGGTGCAATAGTGCTACGTTTAGTTTAACACTAGCACAGCAAGTATTCAATTAGTATTCAATAAATTCTGTACCTTTAAAATAGTGACAATTACTGTAGTAAAATTTGCCAGACTATAGCACTGAGACAAAGATTGCACTGTAATGCTGTTAACAGAGTGAACTAAGCATAACAAAATAGTGCCATTCACTTTTCTCGCAATCTCACGATGATTACAGCACTGTTTCAAAATCCTTGGAGGTTGAACTTCAGCTCCACAACGCGCTGTATTAGCGAATCGCTTTAAAGTGAAGCGCTGTAAAGTGAGGTATACCTGTACTACCCTCACAGAGGTTTTATCTAAGCAGCCTGGGTTGCAGGGGAAGCGAAGTAGGTCTGGTGTGAGAGTAAATGCTGAGCCCTCTGACACTTTATTAGCCATATCCGATGTACCCTCACAATGTTCTGAGTTGGGGGTGAGGGATTTGCTGTCTGAGGGAGAGATTTCTGATTCAGGAAAGATGTTCCCTCAGACACACTCAGATATGACGGCTTTTAAATTTAAACTAGAACACCTCCGCTTGTTACTCAGGGAGGTTTTAGCGACTCTATATGATTGTGACCCTATTGTAGTTCCAGAGAAATTGTGTAAAATGGACAGATATCTTGAGATTCCTGCCTACACTGTTTTTCCGGTCCCTAAGAGGATTTCGGACATTGTTGCTAAGGAGTGGGATAGACCAGGTATTCCCTTTTCTCCCCCTCCTACTTTTAAGAAAATGTTTCCAATATCGGACACCATACGGGATTCGTGGCAGACGGTCCCTGAGGGAGCTATTTTTTACCCTGGCTAAGCGTACAACTATACCTATTGAAGACAGTTGTGCTTTCAAAGATCCTAATGGATAAAAAAATTAGAGGGTCTCCTAAAGAAAATATTTATTCATCAGGGTTTTCTTTTGCAACCTATAGCGTGCATTGTTCCTGTAACTACTGCAGCTGCTTTTTGGTTTTAGGCTCTTCCGGTTGAGACCCCATTAGATGATATTCTGGATAGAATTAGGGCTCTCAAGTTAGCTAATTCTTTCATTACAGATGCCGCTTTTCAACTGGCTAAATTAGCGACAAAGAATTCAGGTTTTGCCATTTTAGCGCATGGCTTAAGTCCTGGTCTGCTGACGTGTCGTCAAAATCTAAGCTTTTAACCATTCCTTTTAAGGGTAAGACCCTGTTCGGGCCTGAACTGAAGGATAATTTCCGACATCACTGGAGGAAAAGGCCATGCCCTTCCTCAGGATAAGACAAATAAGATGAGGACCAAACAAAATAATTTTCGTTCCTTTCGAAACTTCAAAGGTGGTCCCTCTTCCTCCTCCCCTGCTGCAAAGCAAGAGGGGAATTTTGCTCAATCCCAGTCAGTCTGGAGACCTAACCAGACTTGGAACAAAGGTGAACAGGCCAAGAAGCCCGCTGCTGCCACCAAGACAGCATGAAGGGGTAGCCCCCGATCCGGAACCGGATCTAGTAGGGGGCAGACTTTCTCTCTTTGCTCAGGCTTGGGCAAGAGACGTTCAGGACTCCTGGGCTTAGAAATTGTGATCCAGGGGTATCTTCTAGACTTCAAAGATTCCCCTCCAAGGGGGAGATTCCATCTTTCACGATAATCTGTAAACCAGACAAAGAGAGGCGTTCTTACACTGTGTAGAAGACCTATATACCATGGGAGTAATTGCCCAGTTCCAAAAACAGAACATGGACAGGGGTTTTACTCCAATCTGTTTGTGGTTCCCAAAAAAGAGGGAACCTTCAGACCAATTTTAGATCTCAAGATCCTAAACAAATTCCTCAGAGTCCCATCTTTCAAGATGGAGACCATTCGGACTATTTTACCAATGATCCAGGAGGGTCAATATATGACCACCGTGGATTTAAAGGATGCGTATCTGCACATCCCTATCCACAAAGATCATCATCAGTTTCTCAGGTTCGCCTTTCTGGACAAGCATTACCAGTTTGTGGCTCTTCCCTTCGGGTTGGCCACAGCTCCCAGAATTTTCACATAGGTGCTAGGGTCCCTTCTGGCGGTCCTAAGGCCACGGAGCATAGCAGTGGCGCCTTATCTGGACGATATTTTAATTCAGGCGTCAACTTACCAACTAGCCAAATCTCACATGGACATCGTGTTGGCTTTTCTAAGATCTCACGGGTGGAAGGTGAATGTAAAAAAGAGTTCACTTACCCCTCTCACAAGAGTTCCTTTCCTGGGAACTTTGATAGATTCGGTAGACATGAAAAAATTTTTGACGGAGGTTTTAACCACCTGCCGAGCTCTTCATTCCATTCCTCGGTCGTCAGTGGCTCAGTGTATGGATGTAATCGGACATATGGTAGCGGCAATGGACATAGTTCCGTTTGCTCGCTTGCATCTCGGACCGCTGCAACTATTCATGCTCAAACAGTGGAATGGGGATTATGCAAATTTATCTCCATAGATAAATCTGGATCTAGAGACCAGATACTCTCTTCTTTGGAGGTTGTCACAGGATCATCTGTCCCAGGGAATGTGTTTCTGCAGGCCAGCATGGGTCATAGTGACGACGGACGCCAGCCTATTGGGCTGGGGTTCAGTCTGGAATTCCCTAAAGGCACAGGGAGTGTGGACTTAAGAGGAGGCTCTCCTCCCGATAAATATTCTAGAATTGAGAGCGATATTCAACGCGCTTCAGGCGTGGCCTCAGCTGGCTTCGGCCAGATTCATAAGATTCCAGTCGGACAATATCACGACTGTAGCATATATCAATCATCAGGGGGGAACAAAGAGTTCTCTAGCGATGATAGAGGTTACCAAATTAATTTGATGGGCAGAGACTCACTCTTGCCATCTATCAGCAATCTATATCCCAGGAGTGGAGAACTGGGAAGCGGATTTTCTAAGTCGTCAGACTTTTCATCCAGGGGATTGGGAACTCCATCTGGAGGTGTTTGCACAATTGATTCATCAATGGGGCACACCAGAATTGGATCTGATGGCGTCTAGTCAGAAAGCCAAACTTCCTTGTTACGGGTCCAGATCAAGTGATGCTCTAGCAGTACCTTGGTCGTTCAACCTGGCTTGTGTTTCCACCATTTCCTCTCCTCCCTCGTCTGATTGCCAGAATCAAACAGGAGAGACCTTCTGTGATTTTGATAGCACCTGCGTGACCACACAGGACTTGGTATGCGGACCTGGTGGACATGTCCTCTCTACCACCATGGACTCTGCCACTTAGACGGGACCTTCTCATTCAAGGTCCGTTCCAGCATCCAAATCTAGTTTCTCTGCGGCTGACTGCCTGGAGATTGAACGCTTGATTCTCTGAGTCGGTCATAGATACCTTGATTCAGGCTCGAAAGCCTGTCACTAGGAAGATTTATCATAAGATATGGCGTAAATATCTTTATTGGTGTGAATCCAAAGACTACTCATGGAGTAAGATCAGGATTCCTAGGATTTTGTCCTTTCTCCAAGAAGGATTGGAGAAGGGGTTGTCAGCTAGTTCCCTAAAGGGACAGATATCTGCTTTGTCAATTTTACTGCACAAGCGTCTGGCAGATGTTCCAGACGTTCAGTCGTTTTGTCAGGCTTTAGTTAGAATCAAGCCTGTGTTTAAACCTGTTGCTCCGCCATGGAGTTTGAATTTAGTTCTTAAAGTTCTTCAAGGGGTTCCGTTTGAACCTGTGCATTCCATAGATATTAAGCTTCTATCTTGGAAAGTTCTCTTTTTAGTTGCTATCTCTTCGGCTTGAAGAGTTTCTGAACTATCTGCATTGCAATGCGACTCGTCTTATCTTGTTTTTCATTCTCATAAGGTGGTTTTGCGTACCAAACCTGGATTTCTTCTTAAGGTTGTTACTAATAAGAATATTAATCAGGAAATTGTTGTTCCTTCCCTGTGTCCTAATCCTCCCTCTAAGAAGGAGCGTCTGTTGCACAACTTGGACGTGGTTCGTGCTTTGAAATTTTACTTGCAGGCGTCCAAAGATTTCCGTCAAACATCTTCTCTGTTTGTTGTCTATTCTGGAAAGCGTAGAGGTCAAAAAGCTACGGCTACCTCTTTCTTTTTGGCTGAAAAACATCATCTGTTTGGCATACGAGACCGCTGGACAGCAGCCTCCTGAAAGAATTACAGCTCACTCTACTAGAGCGGTGGCTTCCACATGGGCTTTTAAAAATGATGCTTCTGTTGAACAGATTTGTAAGGCTGCGACTTGGTCTTCGCTTCATACCTTTTCCAAATTTGATAATTTTGCTTTTTCGGAGGGTATTTTTGGGAGAAAAGTTCTTCAAGCAGTGGTGCCTTCTGTTTAGGCATCTGTCTTGTCCCTCCCGTTCATCCGTGTCCTATAGCTTTGGTATTGTATCCCACAAGTAAAGGATGAATCCGTGGACTTGTCGTACCTTTATAGAAGAAAAGTAAATTTATGCTTACCTGATAAATTAATTTATTCTATGGTACGACGAGTCCACGGCCCGCCCTGTCATTTTAAGACAGATTATATTTTTTTGATTTAAACTTCAGTTACCTCTGCACCTTTTAGTTTCTCCTTTTTCTTCCTGTACCTTCGGTCGAATGACTGGGGGGTGGAGCTAAGGGAGGAGCTATATAGACAGCTCTGCTGTGGTGCTCTTTGCCACTTCCTGTTAGCAGGAGGATAATATCCCACAAGTAAAGGATGAATCCGTGGACTCGTCGTACCATAGAAGAAATTAATTTATCAGGTAAGCATATATTTACTTTTTGCTTTGCTCTCTTGGTATTCTTAGTTGAAAGCTAAACCTAGGAGGTTCATATGCTAATTTCTTAGACCTTGAAGGCCGCCTCTTATCTGAATGCATTTTGACAGTTTTTTCACCACTAGATGTGTTATCTGTCAAAAGATCTGAAATAAGGGGGCATTTTGCAGAGGCTTAGATACAAGGTAATCGGAGGTAAAAAGTGTTTTTTTAATATAGCTGTGTTGGTTATGCAAAACTAGGGAATGGGTAATTAAGGGATTATCCATCTTTTAAAACAGTGCTCAACAAATCTGTTTAAAAATTAGAAGCCAGTAAGTATATTTAGGAGCCAGACATATTTTTAGGAGCCAGATTGTTGCTTTTCCCTTTAAATATTAAGATCGTAAATATTATAATAATTAGCAAGAATGAGTCTTTCTGTAGAAAATGATAATTTAAATACTGACTACTGATTTAAATCAAATCCACCCTGCTCACAGGTGCATTTTGCATGTTTTACTGGTTACCAAAAGGTTTATTCAAAGCTTGACAAATTATTTAAGTCAGTTAGCCACAGCTCCTAGAATGTTATGTAAAATTATTTCTTTCTACTCTTAAAGAGATTGTTTTCTCATACCTTCTCTAACCTAACATTGCTTCAACTTCAAGTGGTCTGGTTCATTTAGTGAAGAGAATTTTCTTTAACAGTTCGAGCTCATGTACAGTCTATTGTATTCTTGTTTTCTGAATATTTATTCATTTGCTCTTCTTTCTCATCTCCTACAGTTTGACTCCTCATTTCCATTCCTGTTTTTCCCTCTTGTCTCCTGCTTCAGGAAAGGCTCCTTCATGTCTGCCATCAAAAAGCTTTCAATGTTCAATCAATGCGTCACACTCCTACTCTGAATTTCGTTAAAAAATAAATACAACATTTATTCAGGAAAATGAGAATCAAGGAAACTGATTTTACATTTTTCTTTTTTAATCTGTGTTTTTATGTTTTACATGTTATCTTAATATTTTAAAATGAGGAGTTTGGCCTAAGTGTTAATGTGATATGCAGATGTTGTTTTATATGCTTCATAGGGCTTCAGAAGTAGACTTCCGTCTAGACAGTGTCCGCATATTCCTGTGACTTTGATCCTTGATTAAAAGTAGTAGTAATGAATTTGTATGTGCCATTTTAGTGTAGGAATAGGTTTTTTTTTAAAAAAAAATGTTTTATTCTTTAGTGTTCAGAATTCTTGTTGTTGAAAGTAGAAGATAATTTGATAGCAGTAAAGCCAGTAACCAGCTTTGGCTTTCTTGTATACAAGATCCAGGGTGAAATATTTGAGCTCCTGTCACACTGATTCTTTCCCATTGTCTATGTTTTTGCTTGTGGCTTTGTTTTTAATAAGATTTTGCTTATTTTATATTGTTTCCTATTGTAAATATGTGTACTGATAACTTCATATGGTTTTAAATTAGTACTTGACAAATTATTGGAGCTAAGATACTACATATCTATAAATAAAATGTATCATTAGCTCCTTAAAAATCTATATCTGTCTTGGTTCAAATATTGTAAAGTGGATAAAATGCTGGCTTAGGGATAAAGACAATGTCTTTAAAGGACCAGTCAACACAGTAGATTTACATAATCAACAAATGCAAGATAACAAGACAATGCAATAGCACTTAGTCTGAACTTCAAATGAGTAGTAGATTTCTCTTGTAAGGTGTATCCAGTCCACGGGTTCATCCATTACTTGTGGTATATTCTCCTTCCCAACAGGAAGCTGCAAGAGGACACCCAGAGCAGAGCTGTCTATATAGCTCCTCCCCTAACCCCCACCTCCAGTCATTCTCTTGCAACTCTAGACAAGATAGGAAGCATCAAGAGATATGTGGTGACTTAGGGTAGTTTTACCTTCAATCAAGAGTTTATTTTTAAACGGTACCGGCGTTGTACTGTTTTCTCCTACATTGGTGTGTCCGGTCCACGGCTTCATCCTTACTTGTGGGAATATTCTCTTCCCCAACAGGAAATGGCAAAGAGAGCACAGCAAAAGCTGCCCATATAGCCCCCCCTCTGGCTCCGCCCCCCAGTCATTCTCTTTGCCGCTCTGAACAAGTAGCATCTCCACGGGGATGGTAAAGAGTATGTGGTGTTAGTTGTAGTTTTATTTCTTCTATCAAGAGTTTATTTTAAAATAGTGCCGGTTTGTACTATTTACTCTACAACAGAAAGTGATGAAGAGTTCTGTTAAAAGAAGAGTATGATTTTAGCAACAGTAACTAAAATCCATTGCTGTTCCCACGCAGGACTGTTGAGCCCAGAGAACTTCAGTTGGGGGGAACAGTTTGCAGACTTTTCTGCTCCAGGTATGACTAGTCTCTTTTCTAACAAGACATAGTAATGCTAGAAGACTGTAATTTCCCTTATGGGATCGGTAAGCCATTTTCTTAGACTCATAACAGAATGAAGGCTTATAAATGGACTATATACTGGTTGACACTATTGTGGGCTAAATCGATTGATTTATATAATATTTCTATGATTTTTGGAGTGTTTTGAGACTTGGAAACACTTTTGGGAACGTTTTATTACGCCTGGCAGTTTGTTAGACACCTAATCTAGTCAGGAAGGCCCCTTCACTCTGGTATGCAGAGGGAGGAAGCCTCATTTTAGCGCCTTAATTGCGCAGTTACTTCTGGAAGCAGTGCATGCAGCTTCATGTGAGAGGGTCCTGTGGCCACAAAAACGATTCTAAGAGGCTTATTTCTGTGGTGAATAACCCCCAAGGAAGATAAAGCCGCAGCAAAAGGCTGTGGCAGGGACTATAGTGGGTTTAAACTGCTAAATTGACAATTAGCTCCGGTTTGCTCATTTAAGGGGTTAAAGACTTGAAATTTGGTGTGCAATACTTTCAAAGCATTAAGACACTAGGGTGCAAATTTCGTAAAGATCGGATAATTCCTTCATAGTTTTTCATTCAGAAATAAAGTGTACTCTGTTTAAGAGACAGTAACGGTTTTGTTTAAAGACGTTTTTTTTGCATTAATAGCCTGATTAAGTCTGTGTAACATGTCTGTACCTTCAGATAGATTATGTTCTGTGTGTATGGAGGCCAAGGTGATTCCCCCTTTAAATGTATGTGAAAATTGTGCCATAGCGTCCAAACAAAGTAAGGACAGTAATGTCACATTTAATAAGGTTGCCCAAGATGATTCTTCAAATGAAGGTAGTGGGGATAGTTCATCATCCTCTCCTTCTGTGTCAACACCAGTTATGCCCGCGCAGGCGACACCTAGTACATCTAGCGCGCCAATGCTTGTTACTATGCAACAATTAACTGCAGTAATGGATAATTCTATAGCAAATCTTTTATCCAAACTGCCAACACTTCCCAGAAAGCATGATTGCTCAGTTTTGAATACAGAGGATGAGCAAGTGGGCGCTGATGATAGTTTATCTGTACCCACACACCAGTCTGAATTGGCAGTGAGGGAGGGGCTGTCTGAGGGAGAAATTTCTGATTCAGGAAAAGTTTCTCAGCAGGCAGAACCTGATATTGTGACGTTTAAATTTAAGTTAGAACATCTCCGCGCCCTGCTTAAGGAGGTGCTAACTACTCTTGACGATTGCGACTCTTTGGTAATTCCAGAGAAATTGTGCTAAATGGACAAATTCCTTGAGGTCCCTGTGCACGCTGATGCCTTTCGAATACCCAAGAGGGTGGCAGACATAGCGAACAAGGAGTGGGAGAAGCCAGGTATACCTTTGGTCCCACCTCCTATATTTAAGAAACTGTTCCCCATTGTCGACCCCAGAAGGGACGCATGGCAAACAGTCCCTAAGGTTGAAGGAGCAGTTTCTACGTTGGCCAAGCGCACGACTATTCCCATTGAGGACAGTTGTGCTTTCAAAGATCCTATGGATAAAAAAATTGGAAGGATTGCTTAAAAAGATATTTGTTCAGCAAGGTTTCCTTCTTCAGCCAATTTCGTGCATTATTCCTGTCACCACGGCGGCGTCTTTTTGGTTCGAGGAACTAGAAAATTCGCTCAATAAGGAGACTCCATATGAGGAAGTCATGGACAGAATTCACGCACTAAAGTTGGCTAATATCTTTATTTTAGATGCCGCTTTGCAATTGGCGAAATTAGCGGCGAAAAATTCAGGTTTTGCAATTGTGGCGCGCAGAGCGCTTTGGCTAAAATCTTGGTCGGCGGATGTGTCATCCAAGACAAAATTGCTTAATATTCCTTTCAAAGGTAAGACCCTTTTTGGGCCAGAATTGAAGGAGATTATTTCAGACATCACTGGGGGAAAGGGCCATGCCCTCCCACAGGATAGGCCTTTCAAGGCTAAGAACAAATCTAATTTTCGTTCCTTTCGCAACTTCAGGAACGGACCGTCTCCTAACTCTGCAGCCTCTAGACAAGAGGGTAACGCTTCCCAGGCTAAGCCAGCATGGAAACCAATGCAAGGCTGGAACAAGGGTAAACAGGCCAAGAAGCCTGCTGCTGCTACCAAGACAGCATGAAGGGGTAGCCCCCGATCCGGGACCGGATCTAGTTGGGGGCAGACGTTCTCTCTTTGCTCAGGCTTGGGCAAGAGATGTTCAGGATCCCTGGGCACTAGAAATAGTCTCTCAGGGTTATCTTCTAGAATTCAAGGAACTTCCTCCAAGGGGAAGGTTCCACATGTCTCGCTTATCTTCAGACCAGATAAAGAGACAGGCATTCTTACATTGCGTAGGAGATCTATTAAAGATGGGAGTGATACACCCAGTTCCAACAGTGGAACAAGGTCAGGGGTTTTACTCAAACCTGTTTGTAGTTCCCAAAAAAGAGGGAACTTTCAGACCAATTCTGGATTTAAAAATTCTAAACAAATTCCTCAGAGTTCCATCGTTCAAAATGGAAACCATTCGAACGATTTTACCAACAATCCAGGAGGGTCAATGCATGACTACCGTGGATTTAAAGGATGCGTACCTACATATTCCTATCCACAAAGATCATCATCGGTTCCTAAGGTTCGCCTTTCTGGACAAACATTACCAGTTCGTGGCTCTTCCGTTCGGTTTAGCCACTGCTCCCAGAATTTTCACAAAGGTGCTAGGGTCCCTTCTAGCGGTTCTAAGACCGAGGGGCATTGCAGTGGCACCTTACCTACACGACATCCTAATCCAAGCGTTGTCCTTTCCAGATCAAGGGCTCATACAGACATTGTATTAGCTTTTCTCAGGTCTCACGGGTGGAAGGTGAACGTGGAAAAGAGTTCCCTGTCCCCGTCTACAAGAGTTCCTTTTCTGGGAACAATAATAGATTCTGTAGAAATGAAGATTTTTCTGACAGAGGTCAGAAAATTAAAGCTTCTAAAGGCTTGTCAAGTTCTTCAATCTATTCCTCAGTCTTCCATAGCTCAGTGCATGGAAGTAATAGGTTTAATGGTTGCAGCAATGGACGTGGTTCCTTTTGCTCGAATTCATCTAAGACCATTGCAACTGCATGCTCAGACAGTGGAATGGGGATTATGCAGACTTGTCTCCCCAGATTCAAGTAGACCAGTTAACCAGAGACTCACTCCGTTGGTGGTTGACTCAGGATCACCTGTCTCAGGGAATGAGTTTCCGCAGACCAGAGTGGGTCATTGTCACGACCGACGCCAATCTATCAGGCTGGTGCGCGGTCTGGGACTCCCTGAAAGCTCAGGGTCTATGGTCTCGGGAAGAGTCTCTTCTCCCGATAAACATCCTGGAACTGAGAGCCATATTCAATGCGCTCCGGGCTTGGCCTCAACTAGCGAAGGCCGGATTCATAAGATTTCAGTCGGACAACATGACGACTGTAGCTTACATTAATCATCAGGGAGGAACAAAGAGTTCCTTGGCGATGAGAGAGGTATCCAAGATCATCAAATGGGCGGAGGATCACTCCTGCCATCTATCTGCAATGCTCATCCCAGGAGTAGACAACTGGGAGGCGGATTATTTGAGTAGTCAGACTTTCCATCCGGGGGAGTGGGAACTCCACCCAGAGGTCTTTGCCCAGTTAACTCAATTATGGGGCATTCAATACATGGATCTGATGGCGTCTCGTCAGAACTTCAAGGTTCCTCGCTACGGGTCCAGATCCAGGGATCCCAAGGCGACACTGGTGGATGAATTAGTGGCGCCTTGGTCGTTCAACCTAGCTTATGTGTTTCCTCTCCTTCTCAGGCTCGTAGCCAGGATCAAACAGGAGAAGGCCTCGGTGATTCTGATAGCTCCTGCGTGGCCACGCAGGACTTGGTATGCAGACCTGGTGAATATGTCATCGGCTCCACCATGGAAGCTACCTTTGAGACAGGATCTTCTAGTACAAGGTCCATTCGAACATCCAAATCTAGTCTCTCTGCAGCTGACTGCTTGGAAATTGAACGCTTGATTTAATCCAAGCATGGGTTTTCAGATTCAGTTATAGATACTCTGGTCCAAGCCAGAAAACCTGTGACTAGGAAAATTTACCATAAAATATGGAAAAAATATATCTGTTGGTGTGAATCCAAGGGATTCTCTTGGGAGTAAAATTAAAATTCCTAAGATTCTTTCCTTTCTCCAAGAGGGTTTGGATAAAGGGTTGTCAGCGAGTTCTCTAAAAGGACAGATATCTGCTTTGTCTGTTTTGTTACACAAACGCCTGGCAGCTGCCAGATGTACAAGCTTTAGTACAGGCCTTAGTCAGAATCAAGCCTGTTTACAGACCCATGACTCCTCCATGGAGTCTAAATTTAGTTCTTTCAGTTCTTCAAGGGGTTCCGTTTGAACCTCTACATTCCATAGATATTAAGTTACTATCTTGGAAAGTTCTGTTTTTGGTTGCTTTTTCTTCTGCTAGAAGAGTTTCTGAATTGTCTGCTTTGCAGTGTGATCCACCCTATCTGGTGTTCCATGCAGATAAGGTTGTTTTGCGTACCAAACCTGGTTTTCTTCCAAAAGGGGTTTCCAACAGGAATATTAACCAGGAAATAGTTGTTCCTTCTCTGTGTCCGAATCCAGTTTCGAAGAAGGAACGTTTGTTACACAATTTAGATGTGGTCCGTGCTTTAAAATTCTATTTAGATGCAACAAAGGACTTCAGACAGACTTCATCTTTGTTTGTCGTTTATTCTGGTAAGAGGAGAGGACAGAAAGCTACGGCTGAAAAGCATCATCCGATTGGCTTATGAGACTGCTGGACGGCAGCCTCCTGAACGAATTACAGCTCACTCTACTAGAGCTGTGGCTTCCACATGGGCCTTCAAGCACGAGGCTTCTGTTGATCAGATATGTAAGGCAGCGACTTGGTCTTCTCTGCACACTTTTGCCAAATTTTACAAATTCGATACTTATGCTTCTTCGGAGGCTATTTTTGGGAGAGAGGTTTTGCAAGCCATGGTGCCTTCCGTTTAGGTAACCTGACTTGTTCCCTCCCTTCATCCGTGTCCTAAAGCTTTGGTATTGGTTCCCACAAGTAAGGATGAAGCCGTGGACCGGACACACCAATGTAGGAGAAAACAGAATTTATGCTTACCTGATAAATTTCTTTCTCCTACGGTGTGTCCGGTCCACGGCCCGCCCTAGCTTTTAGTCAGGTTTCAAATTTGTTCTTTCTATACACTACAGTCACCACGGCAACCTATGGTTTCTCCTAACCGTCGGTCGAATGACTGGGGGGCGGAGCCAGAGGGGGGGCTATATGGGCAGCTTTTGCTGTGCTCTCTTTGCCATTTCCTGTGGGGGAAGAGAATTTTCCCACAAGTAAGGATGAAGCCGTGGACCGGACACACCGTAGGAGAAAGAAATTTATCAGGTAAGCATAAATTCTGTTTTACTCTTAGGCAGAAATTAGATGAAGCATTCGGCCTGGAGGTTGATGATCTTAGCGGTTTGTAACTAAGGTCCATTGCTGTTCTCACACATAACTGAAGAGTATGGGAAAAACTTCAGTTGGGGGAACAATCTGCAGATTACCTGCTTTGAGGTATGTTCAGTATATTTATTTCTAGAGAGATGAAATAAGTTCTAGAAAATGCTGACAGAGCCTTGTGTATTGGAGGTAAGCCTGATGCAGTTATTTAACAGCGACTGGGATCATGCTTACAAAACAGGATAATACTTATGTTAATACTCATATTACTTAGTGACGAAACGTTTGCATGTATACATAAATAGGACGTTTTTTCTCTGAGGGAGATAAGTCTTTATTTGGGGCCTAGTTTCCACATGGCTAGTCAGATACTCCTAGGAGTATTTTCTTAAGGCCCCTCTGACATCCAGTACATGGTGGGAGGGGCCTATGTTTGCGCTCTAGATGCACAGTTTTAATTCAAACTGAGACGTCCAGCTTCCCTAGAGGAGTCCTCTGGCATCTGAGGTCCATTATAGAGGGTTTATTTCTTCCCTAAATCATATTTGAGGGCAGGTAGGAGCCTCAGCAGAGCTGTGGCAAGGTGTTTAACTGTGTTTTACTGGTGGTTAACGTTTTTTAAATCCGGTTTGGGGGCTAAGGGGTTAATCATCCATTTGCAAGTGGGTGCAATGTTGCTTTAGTCCTTTACACACACTGTAAAAACTTCGAAGAATTTACTACATTTTAACACTGTTTTGCAGTTTGGTGCTAGTGTTTTTCTCTTAAAGGCACAGTAACGTTGCATTCAAGACCTACTGGTTATGGGAGTGATCCACCCAGTTCCAAGGGAGGAACAGGGGCAGGGTTTCTATTCAAACCTGTTTATAGTTCCCAAAAAAGAGGGAACGTTCGGACCAATCTTGGATCTCAAGATTCTAAACAAATTTCTCAGGGTCCCATCTTTCAAGATGGAGACAATCCGAACCATCCTCCCTATGATCCAGGAGGGTCAATATATGACTACCGTGGACTTAAAGGATGCTTATCTCCACATTCCGATCCACAGAGATCATCATCAGTTTCTCAGGTTTGCCTTTCTAGACAGGCATTACCAGTTTGTGGCTCTTCCCTTCGGATTAGCCACGGCGCCAAGAATCTTTACGAAGGTTCTAGGGTCCCTACTGGCGGTTCTAAGGCCGCGGGGCATAGCGGTGGCTCCTTACCTAGACAACATCCTGATCCAGGCGTCGACTTTTCAAATCGCCAAGTCCCATACAGACATTGTTCTGGCCTTTCTAAGGTCTCACGGGTGGAAGGCGAACAGAGAAAAGAGTTCTCTCTCCCCCCTCACAAGAGTTTCCTTCCTTGGAACTCTGATAGATTCAGTCGGTCATTGATACCTTGATTCAGGCTCGTAAGCCTGTCACTAGGAAAATCTATCATAAGATATGGGGTAAATATCTTCATTGGTGTGAATCCAAGGGTTACTCATGGAGTAAGGTCAGGATTCCTAGGATATTGTCTTTTCTCCAAGAAGGATTGGAAAAAGGATTATCGGCTAGTTCCTTAAAGGGACAGATTTCTGCTCTGTCTATTCTTTTGCACAAGCGTCTGGCAGATGTTCCAGACGTTCAGGCTTTTTGTCAGGCTTTAGTTAGAATCAAGCCTTTTTTTAAACCTGTTGCTCCGCCATGGAGTTTAAATTTAGTTCTTAAAGTTCTTCAAGGGGTTCCGTTTGAACCTTTGCATTCCATAGATATCAAGCTTTTATCTTGGAAAGTTTTGTTCTTAGTAGCTATCTCTTCGGCTCGAAGAGTTTCAGAATTATCAGCCTTACAGTGTGATTCCCCTTATCTGGTCTTCCATGCAGATAAGGTAGTTTTGCATACAAAACCTGGGTTTCTTCCTAAGGTGGTTTCTAATAAGAATATCAATCAGGAGATTGTTGTTCCGTCACTGTGTCCTAATCCTTCTTCAAAGAAGCAATGTCTGTTACACAATCTTGTTGTGGTTCGTGCTTTAAAGTTCTATTTACAAGCTACTAAAGAGTTTCGTCAAACATCTGCATTGTTTGTTGGAAAGAGGAGAGGCCAAAAGGCTTCAGCAACTTCTCTTTCCTTTTGGCTGAAAAGCATCATCCGTTTGGCTTATGAGACTGCTGGCCAGCAGCCTCCTGAAAGAATTACAGCTCATTCCACTAGAGCGGTAGCTTCCACATGGACTTTTAAAAATTAGGCCTCTGTTGAACAGATTTGTAAGGCGGCGACTTGGTCTTCGCCTCATACTTTTTCTAAATTCTACAAATTTTATACTTTTGCTTCTTCGGAGGCTATTTTTGGGAGAAAGGTCTTGCAGGCAGTGGTACGTTCCGTTTAAGTAAATGCCTTGTCCCTCCCTTCATCCGTGTCCTAAAGCTTTGGTATTGGTATCCCACAAGTAATGGATGAACCCGTGGACTGGATACACCTTACAAGAGAAAACAAAATTTATGCTTACCTGATACATTTATTTCTCTTGTGGTGTATCCAGTCCACGGCCCGTCCTGTCACTTTAAGGCAGGTGTTTTTATTTTTAAAACTACAGTCACCACTGCACCCTATAGTTTCTCCTTTTTCTTACTTGTCTTCGGTCGAATGACTGGAGGTGGGGGTTAGGGGAGGAGCTATATAGACAGCTCTGCTGTGGGTGTCCTCTTGCAACTTCCTTTTGGGAAGGAGAATATCCCACAAGTAATGGATGATCCCGTGGACTGGATACACCACTAGAGAGAAATTTATCGGGTAAGCATAAATTTATTTATTTTTTCTGACAATTTTAAAAGTTATGTCTTTTTCCACTCCCCCTGTACCATGCGACGGCCATCAGCCAATCACAAATGCATACACGTACCATGTGACAGCCATCAGCCATTCACAAATGCATACACACTTATTCTTGCACATGCTCAGTAGGAGCTGGTGACTAAAAAAGTTTAAATATAAAAAGTCTGTGCACATTCTGTTAATGGAAGTAAATTGGAAAGTTGTTTAAAATGGCATGCTCTATCCGAATAATGAAACTTTAATTTTGATTGAGTGTCCCTTTAAAGAACCATCAAATACTGTTGAATCGCATAATCAACAAGTGCTTAATGAAGACAATCATACAATAGCACTTTTGAATTTTAAATGAGCAGTAGATATTTTTTTATTTTTTTTTCCGACAGGTTTCAAAATTTACAATTTTCCGCCACCTCCGTATCAAATTACAGCCATGAACCAATAAGACTCGTATAAGTATGCACTGTAAACTATTGCACATGATCAGTATTAGCTGGAGACTCTGAAAGAACTGCACACAGTTTGATAATGGAAGTAAATTGGAAAGTCTCATAAAACTGGATGCTCTTTCTGAATCCTGAAAATTAATTTTGTCTTTAGTGACCCTATTTAATAAATACTGTGCATTCAGCGGGCTTGAAGACGGTTACTAGTGGTCTTCGGAAGACAGTTCTGGTTTAACAAATTTATCAATCAGAGCTGCAACAACTTATCTATATAATAGATTATGAGATTTGTTAACAACTATTTTCCTAATCGATTAGTTGGTTTGCAATCAGTTGGTCTATGCATGGCACCAGCTGCTTCACTCCAATGAGCTCCTGCACATGGTATTGTGTTTTATGGTTATGTACTTAGACTAAAAGACGTCTGCCGGCCTTTGTTTTTTCACTTTTTCAGGACAGTATAAGTTTACAACTACTCCTGGCTTATGTGCAACCCAGAAATAATTGGAGTCATTATTTGGATTGATTATATTAAATCAGGTGACTTGGGACTATGCTTTGCATGATATAGTGCCGAGCTTGTTATTTACACCAAGCCCTAGATTGATGGGATTTTTTTTATTTGAATTGATGAGCAATATTATCCGTTTGCAAATTTATTAGTGGATCGCTTGCTATTGCTGATTATATGTACTGTATAGATAAATGTGTAAGGCTTTGTCTTGTTATTGATATATATAGTCCTTAGCGCTTTTGACTTTTTTGTATGTTTTAAATTTTTAATTGTAATATGTACCAAATTCAACCTCTAAAAGTATGTTATGTTAAGAGCGGACTGGATATTTTTTTCCTAACCTTATAGCTGGTTATTTACAATTGCTTAAAGATATTCAAGATATTTTTGTTAGAATTAAGCCAAGGCTTACTTTAAGAGGCCCCTTGCGTTGGTGGAGAGTTAACAAAGATAAATATTCTACCTAGGTGAAATTAGCAAAACTTTACTTTTACAATTTTACTTTACAATTGTGTTAATGTTAAGTTGTAAAGTTTTAGTCTGAAGTTTATATTTGTAATGCTTAGTATGTGGATTTTATTTTAAATACAGAATAAAGAGATTTTTTTTTTAAATCTGATTAGTCGATTAATCGATTTATAAAAATAGTTGCAACCCTATTATCAATATTCCAAATATTTTGCCAGCCAGGAGGCATTATAAAGTAGCAGGGTAGGCACAGTGTTATACTTTATTATATTGTAACATTTTCTGCTTTCCAAAGCACAAATTCATTGCATAATTTATCATACATTTGTCAGGCTGTCTCCTAACTTTTTGGGTTATTCAGCATATATCTATATACAAATACCACTGCCTGGCTCCTAAAAGTATGGCTCCTACATTGCAAATAGATTTGTCAAGCCTGATTTATGCAATGATAATCTGAGCAATAAATAATGCAAAATGTTAATTTTAGCTAATTTTTTTACTAACCTTTTAACCAGGTGGCTTTTAAAATCAGCCTGTTAAGCCTATTAAAACACACACACACACACACCTATAAATATCTGTGTAATCTAATGGCGTATGTATAAAGTATATAATATATACAATGTGTATATAGATTAAACATGCCAAGAAGATTTTTTTATTTCTCTTGTTAAGTGTATCCAGTCCACGGATCATCCATTACTTGTGGGATATTCTCCTTCCCAACAAGAAGTTGCAAGAGGATCACCCACAGCAGAGCTGCTATATAGCTCCTCCCCTCACTGCCATACCCAGTCATTCTCTTGCAACTCTCAACAAAGATGGAGGTCGTAAGAGGACTGTGGTGTTTTATACTTAGTTTATTTCATCAATCAAAAGTTTGTTATTTTTAAATGGTACCGAAGTGTACTGTTTATCTCAGGCAGTATTTAGAAGAAGAATCTGCCTGCGTTTTCTATGATCTTAGCAGAAGTAACTAAGATCCTTTGCTGTTCTCACATATTCTGAGGAGTGAGGTAACTTCAGAGGGGGAATAGCGTGCAGGTTTCCCTGCAATAAGGTATGTGCAGTTAAATTATTTTTCTATTAAATGCAGTGATAGCGACTGGTATCAGGCTTATTAATAGAGATACATACTCTTATAAAAGTGTATTTTAAAACGTTTGCTGGCATGTTTAATCGTTTTTTTATATATGTTTGGTGATAAAACTTATTGGGGCCTAGTTTTCTCCACATGGCTGGCTTGAATTTTGCCTAGAAACAGTTCCTTGAGGCTTTCCACTGTTGTAATATGAGTGGGAAGGGCCTATTTTAGCGCTTTTTTGCGCCGCAAAAATTACAGACACAGACATCCAGCTTCTTCCTGCATGTTCCAGGACTTCTCTGAAGGGCTCAAAAGGCTTCAAAAGTCGTATTGAGGGAGGTAAAAAGACACAGTTGAGCTGTGGCAGTTGTTGTGACTGTTTAAAAAACGTTTTTGTCATTTGTTATTCCGTTTTTGGTATTAGGGGTTAATCATCCATTTGCAAGTGGGTGCAATGCTCTGCTAACTTGTTACATACACTGTAAAAATTTTGTTAGTGTAACTGCCTTTTTTCACTGTTATTTCAAATTTAGGACAAAATTTGTGTTTCTTAAAGGCGCAGTAATGTTTTTTATATTGCTTGTAAACTTGTTTTAAAGTGTTTTCCAAGCTTGCTAGTCTCATTGCTAGTCTGTTTAAACATGTCTGATACAGAGGAACCTAATTGTTCATTATGTTTGAAAGCCATGGTGGAGCCCCATAGGAGAATGTGTACTAAATGTATTGATTTCACCTTAAGCAGTAAAGATCAGTCTTTATCTATAAAAGAATTATCACCAGAGGGTTCTGTCGAGGGGGAAGTTATGCCGACTAACTCTCCCCACGTGTCAGACCCTTCGCCTCCCGCTCAGGGGACGCACGCTAATATGGCGCCAAGTACATCAGGGACGCCCATAGCGATTACCTTGCAGGACATGGCTGCAATCATGAATAATACCCTGTCAGAGGTATTATCTAGATTGCCTGAATTAAGAGGCAAGCGCGATAGCTCTGGAGTTAGGAGAGATACAGAGCGCGCAAATGCTGTAAGAGCCATGTCTGATACTGCGTCACAGTATGCAGAACATGAGGACGGAGAGCTTTATTCTGTGGGTGACATCTCTGACTCAGGGAAACCTGATTCAGAGATTTCTAATTTTAAATTTAAGCTTGAGAACCTCCGTGTATTGCTTGGGGATTCATTAGCTGCTCTGAATGACTGTAACACAGTTGCGATTCCAGAGAAATTGTGTAGGCTAGATAGATACTATGCGGTGCCGGTGTGTACTGACGTTTTTCCTATACCTAAAAGGCTTACAGAAATTATTAGCAAGGAGGGGGATAGACCCGGTGTGCCCTTTCTCCAACATTGGTGTGTCCGGTCCACGGTTTCATCCTTACTTGTGGGATATTCTCTTCCCCTACAGGAAATGGCAAGGAGAGCACACAGCAAGAGCTGTCCATATAGCCCCCCCTCTGGCTCCGCCCCCCAGTCATTCTCCTTGCCGCTCTGTACAAGTAGCATCTCCACGGGGATGGTGAGGAGTTTGTGGTGTTAGTTGTAGTTTTTTATTTCTTCTATCAAGAGTTTGTTATTTTAAAATAGTGCCGGTTTGTACTATTTACTCTACAACAGAAAATGAATGAAGATTTCTGTTAAAAGAGGAGTATGATTTTAGCAGCAGTAACTAAAATCAATTGCTGTTCCCACGCAGGACTGTTGAGCCCAGAGAACTTCAGTTGAGGGGAACAGTTTGCAGACTTCAGGTACGATCAGTCATATTTCTAACAAGACATGTTAATTCTAGAAGACTGTCAGTTTTTCCCTTAGGGGATCGGTAAGCCATTTTCTTAGATTCATAACAGATTAAGGCTTATAAATGGGCTCTATACTGGTTGACACTATTGTGGGCTAAATCGATTGGTTTATATCAGATTTATTGGACATTTAGAGTGTTTTTTTGTGTTATAAAAGCACTTTTGGGAACGTTTTTTTCACCTGGCATCTAGTTAGATTACTACTTCAGTCAGATAGGCCCCTTCACTCTGGTATTGCAGATGAAGGAGGCCCCGTTTTCGCGCCTCAATTGCGCAGTTTATTTCCTTGGCAGTGCATGCAGCTTCATTTGAGGGTCCTGTCGGTAAAGAAAACGGACTCAGGAAGGTTTATTTCAGTGCTGAATCACTCTAAGGGAAGGTAAAAAGCCGCAGCAAGGCTGTGGCAGTGATTGTTGTGTGATAAAATTGTTTATTTGAACAAATAGCTCCTTTTTGCTCATTTTAAGGGTTAAAGTCTTGAAACTTGGTGTGCAATACTTTCAAGGCATTAGGACTCTGGGGTGCAAATTTTGTAAAAATCGGACATTGCCTTCATAGTTTTTCAAACTTTCAGAAATAAAGTGTGCTTGTTTATTATTTAAAGAGACAGTAACGCTTTTCTTTAAAAACGTTTTTATTGCATTATTAGCCTGCCATATTCTGTCTAACATGTCTGTACCTTCAGATAGCTTATGTTCTGTATGTATGGAAGCCAAGGTGGTTCCCCCTATTAATGTTTTGTGCAAATTGTGTCATAGCGTCCAAACAGAGTAAGGACAGTACTGTCACATTTAATAAGATTGCCCTGGATGATTCTTCATGTGAAGGTAGTGGGGATAGTTCATCATCCTCTCCTTCTGTGTCAACACCAGTTTTGCCCGCGCAGACGATACCTAGTACATCTAGCGCGCCAATGATGGTTACTATGCAGCAATTAACTGCAGTGATGGATAATTCTATAGCAAATCTGTTATCCAAACTGTCATCCTATTCTAGAAAGCGTGATTGCTCAGTTTTTAAATACAGAAGATGAGCAGGTTAGCGCTGAGGACAATTTATCAGTTGTTCCCTCACATCAATCTGAGTATAGCAGTGAGGGAGGGCCTGTCTGAAGGGGAAGTTTCTGATTCAAGGAAAAGTTTCTCAGCAGGCAGACACTGATATCGTGACTTTTAAATTTAAGTTGGAACACCTCTGCGCCCTGCTTAAGGAGGTCCTAACTACTCTAGATGATTGTGATTCTCTGGTAATTCCAGAGAAATTGTGCAAGATGGACAAATTCTTAGAGGTTCCAGTGCACGCTGATGCCTTTCCGATACCCAAGCGGGTGGCGGACATAGTGACTAAGGAGTGGGAAAAGCCAGGTATACCTTTTGTTCCACCTCCTATATTCAAGAAAATTTTCACCATTGTCGACCCCAGAGAGGACACATGGCAAACGGTTCCTAAGGTTGAGGGGGCGGTTTCAACGTTAGCTAAGCGCACAACTATTCCTATTGAGGACAGATGCGTTTTCAAAGATCCTATGGATAAAAAATTAGGACTGTTAAAAAAGAATTTATTCAGCAGGGTTTCCTTCTTCAACCAATCTCGTGCATTATTCCTGTCACTACCGCAGCGTATTTTGGTTCGAGGAACTGGAAAATTCGCTTCAAAGGGAGACTCCATATGATGAAGTCATGGACAGAATTCACGCACTTAAGTTGGCTAATTCATTTATTTTGGATGCCGCTTTTCAATTGCTAAGTTAGCTGCGAAAAATTCAGGGTTTGCTATAGTGGCGCGCAGAGCGCTTTGGCTAAAATCCTGGTCGGCGGATGTGTCGTCCAAGAATAAACTGCTTAATATTCCTTTCAAGGGTAAGACCCTATTCGGGCCGGAATTGAAAGAGATTATTTCAGACATTACTGGTGGAAAGGGACATGCCCTCCCACAATATAGGCCTTTTAGGGCTAAGAACAAATCTAATTTTCGTTCCTTCGCAATTTCAGGAACGGACCAAATCCTAACTCTGCGGCCTCCAGACAAGAAGGCAACACTTCCCAACCTAAACCAGCATGGAAACCATTGCAAGGTTGGAACAAGGGTAAACAGGCCAAAAAGCCTGCTGCTGCTACCAAGACAGCATGAAGGGGTAGCTCCCGATCCGGGACCGGATCTTGTAGGGGGCAGACTCTCTCTTTGCTCAGGCTTGGGCAAGAGATGTTCCGGATCCCTGGACACTAGAATAGTCTCTCAGGGATATCTTCTAGAATTCAAGGAACTTCCTCCAAAGGGAAAGTTCCACATGTCTCGCTTATCTTCAGACCAGATAAAGAGACAGGCATTCTTACACTGCGTAGGAGACATAGTAAAGATGGGAGTGATACACCCAGTTCCAATAACGGAACAAGGAAGATTTTACCAACAATCCATGAGGGTCAATATATGACTACCGTGGATTTAAAGGATGCGTACCTGCATATTCCTATCCACAAAGATCACCATTAGTTCCTGAGGTTCGCCTTCCTGGAAAGACAGTTCGTGGCTCTTCCATTCGGTTTAGCCACTGCTCCCAGAATTTTCACAAAGGTGCTAGGGTCCCTTCTAGCGGTATTAAGACAGAGGGGCATTGCTATAGCACCTAATCTAGACGACATTCTAACCCAAGCGTCGTCCCTTTCCAAAGCAAAGGCCCATACAAGACATTGTTCTAGCCTTTCTCAGATCTCACGGGTGGAAGGTGAACGTAGAAAAGAGTTCCCTGTTCCCGTCAACAAGAGTTCTCTTTCTGGGAACAATAATAGATTCTATGGAAATGAAGATCTTCCTGACAGAGGTCAGAAAATCAAAACTTCTGAGCGCTTGTCAATTTCTTCACTCTATTCTGCAGCCTTCCATAGCTCAGTGCATGGAAGTAATAGGATAATGGTCGCAGCGTTGGACATAGTTCCTTTTGCTCGAATTCATCTAAGACCATTACAACTGTGCATGCTCAAACAGTGGAATGGGGATTATGCAGACTTGTCTCCCCAGAGTCAAGTAGACCAGGTAATCAGGGATTCTCTCCGCTGGTGGTTGTCTCAGGATCACCTGTCTCAGGGAATGAGTTTCCGCAGACCAGAGTGGGTCATCGTCACGACCGACGCCAGTCTCTTAGGCTGGGGCGCGGTCTGGGACTCTCTGAAAGCTCAAGGTCTATGGTCTCGAGAAGAGTCTCTTCTTCCGATAAACATTTTAGAACTGAGAGCGATATTCAATGCGCTCCTGGTTTGGCCTCACCTAGCGAAGGCCACATTCATAAGATTCCAGTCGGACAACATGACGACTGTAGCGTACATCAATCATCAGGGGGGAACAAAGAGTTCCTTGGCGATGACAGAGGTATCCAAGATCATCAAATGGGCGGAGGATCACTCCTGCCACCTATCTGCAATTCACATCCCAGGAGTGGACAACTGGGAGGCGGATTTTTTGAGTCGTCAGACTTTCATCCGGGGGAGTGGGAACTCCACCCGTAGGTCTTTGCCCAATTAACTCAACGATGGGGCATTCCAGATATGGATCTGATGGCGTTTTGCCAGAACGCCAAGGTTCCTCCATACGGGTCCAGATCCAGGGATCCCAAGGCGACACTGGTGGATGCATTAGTGGCTCCTTGGTCGTTCAACCTAGCTTATGTGTTTCCACCGTTCCCTCTCCTTCCCAGGCTTGTAGCCAGGATCAAACAGGAGAAGACTTCGGTGATCTAATAGCTCCTGCGTGGCCACGCAGGACTTGGTATGCAGACCTGGTGAATGTCATCAGCTTCACCATGGAAGCTACCTTTGAGACAGGATCTTCTAGTACAAATCTAGTCTCTTTCCAACTGACTACCTGGAAATTGAACGCTTAATTCTATCTTGGCGTTGGTTTTCTGAATCGGTTATAGATACTTTGGTTCAGGCCAGAAAGCCTGTGACTAGGAAAATTTTCCAATAAGATATGGCAAAAAATATATCTGTTAGTGCAGATCCAAGGGATACTCTTGGAGTAAAATGAAGGTTCCAAGAATACTTTCCTTTCTCCAAGAGGGCTTGGATAAAGGTTTGTCAGCTAGTTCTCTTAAAGGGACAGATATCTGCTCTGTCTGTTTTGTTACACAAGCGTCTGGCAGCTGTGCCAGATGTACAGGCGTTAGTACAGGCTTCAGTCAGGATCAAGCCTGTGTATAGACCTATGACTCCTCCTTGGAGTCTAAACTTAGTTCTTTCAGTTCTTCAGGGGGTTCCTTTTGAACCTATGCATTCCATAGATGTTAAATTAATATCTTGGAAAGTTTTGTTTTTGGTTGCTATTTCTTCTGCTAGAAGAGTTTCAGAGTTATCTGCTTTGCAGTGTACTTCTCCCTATCTGGTATTCCATACAGATAAGGTAGTTTTGCGTACCAAGCCTGGTTTTCTTCCAAAGGTCGTTTCTAACAGGAATATTAACCATGAGATTGTGGTTCCTTCTCTGTGTCCGAATCCAGTTTCAAAGAAGGAACATTTGTTACACAACCTAGATGTAGCCCGTGCTTTAAAATTCTATTTAGAAGCAACTAAGGATTTCAGACAAACATCATCCTTGTTTGTTGTGTATTCTGGTAAGAGGAGAGGACAGAAAGCTACTGCTACCTCTCTTTCCTTTTGGCTGAAAAGCATCATCCGATTGGCTTATGAGACTGCTGGACGGCAGCCTCCTGAACGATTTACAGCTCATTCTACTAGAGCTGTGGCTTCCACATGGGCCTTCAAGAACGAGGCTTCTGTTGATCAGATCTGTAGGGCAGCGACTTGGTCTTCCCTGCATACTTTGCCAAATTTTACAAATTCGATACTTATGCTTCTTCGGAGGCTATTTTTGGGAGAGAGGTTTTGCAAGCCATGGTGCCTTCCGTTTAGGTAACCTGATTTGCTCCCTCCCTTCATCCGTGTCCTAAAGCTTTGGTATTGGTTCCCACAAGTAAGGATGAAACCGTGGACCGGACACACCAATGTTGGAGAAAACAGAATTTATTTTTACCTGATAAATTTCTTTCTCCAACGGTGTGTCCTGTCCAAGGCCCGCCCTGGTTTTTTAGTCAGGTTTGAAAAATTTCTTTCTGTATACACTACAGTCACCACGGCACCCTATAGTTTCTCCTTTTTCTCCTAACCGTCGGTCGAATGACTGGGGGGCGGAGCCAGAGGGGGGGCTATATGGACAGCTCTTGCTGTGTGCTCTCCTTGCCATTTCCTGTAGGGGAAGAGAATATCCCACAAGTAAGGATGAAACCGTGGACCGGATACACCGTTGAAGAAAGAAATTTATCAGGTAAACATAAATTCTGTTTTTCCCCACCTCCTATATTTTGAAAAATGTTTCCAATAGACGCCACTACACGGGACTTACGGCAGATGGTCCCTAAGGTGGAGGGAGCAGTTTCTACTTTAGCAAAGCGTACCACTATCCAGGTAGAGGACAGTTGTGCTTTTTCAGATCCAATGGATAAAAAATTGGAGGGTTACCTTAAGAAAATGTTTATTCAACAAGGTTTTATTTTGCAGCCCCTTGCATGCGCCTGTCACTGCTGTGGCGGCATTCTGGTTTGAGGCCCTGGAAGAGGCCATCAGTACAGCTCCATTGGAGGAAATTTTTTACAAGCTTAGAACGCTTGAGCTAGCTAACTCATTTGTTTCTGATGCCATTGTTCATTTGACTAAACTAACGGCTAAGAATTCCGGATTCGCCATCCAGGCGCGTAGGGCGCTATGGCTTAAATCCTGGTCAGCTAACGTGACTTCAAAGTCTAAATTACTCAACATTCCTTTCAAGGGGCAGACCTTATTCGGGCCTGGCTTGAAGGAAATCATTGCTGACATTACTGGAGGCAAGGGTCATACCCTTCCTCAGGACAGGGCCAAACCAAAGGCCAAACAGTCTAATTTTCGTGCCTTTCGAAATTTCAAGACAGGAGCAGCATCAACTTCCTCCGCTTCAAAACAAGAGGGAACTGTTGCTCATTCCAGACAGGCCTGGAACCCTAACCAGTCCTGGAACCCTAACCAGTCCTGGAACAAGGGCAAGCAGGCCAGAAAACCTGCTGCGGCCCCCAAGACAGCATGAAGGAACGGCCCCCTATCCGGAAACGGATCTAGTGGGGGGCAGACTTTCTCTCTTCGCCCAGGCGTGAGCAAGAGATGTTCATGATCCCTGGGCGCTGGAGATCATATCTCAGGGATATCTTCTGGACTTCAAAGCTTCTCCTCCACAAGGGAGATTTCATCTTTCAAGGTTATCAGCAAACCAGATAAAGAAAGAGGCATTCCTAAGCTGTGTGCAAGACCTCCTAGTAATGGGAGTGATCCATCCAGTTCCGCGGACGGAACAGGGACAGGGGTTTTATTCAAATCTGTGTGTGGTTCCCAAAAAAGAGGGAACCTTCAGACCAATCTTGGATTTAAAGATCTTTAACAAATTCCTCAGAGTTCCATCATTCAAAATGGAAACTATTCGGACCATCCTACCCATGATCCAAGAGGGTCAGTACATGACCACAGTGGACTTAAAGGATGCCTCACTTCAACATACCGATTCACAAGGATCATCATCGGTTCCTAAGGTTTGCCTTTCTAGACAGGCATTACCAATTTGTAGCTCTTCCCTTCGGGTTGGCTACAGCCCCTAGAATTTTTACAAAGGTTCTGGGCTCACTTCTGGCGGTTCTAAGACCGCGAGGCATAGCGGTGGCTCCGTATCTAGACGACATCCTGATACAGGCGTCAAGCTTTCAAATTGCCAAGTCTCATACAGAGATAGTTCTGGCATTTCTGAGGTCGCATGGGTGGAAAGTGAACGTGGAAAAGAGTTCTCTATCACCACTCACAAGAGTCTCCTTCCTAGGGACTCTTATAGATTCTGTAGAGATAAAAATTTACCTGACGGAGTCCAGGTTATCATAACTTCTAAATGCTTGCCGTGTCCTTCATTCCATTCCACGTCCGTCAGTGGCTCAGTGCATGGAAGTAATCGGCTTAATGGTAGCGGCAATGGACATAGTGCCATTTGCGCGCCTGCATCTCAGACCGCTGCAATTATGCATGCTAAGTCAGTGGAATGGGGATTACTCAGATTTGTCCCCTCTACTAAATCTGGATCAAGAGACCAGAGATTCTCTTCTCTGGTGGCTTTCTCGGGTCCATCTGTCCAAGGGTATGACCTTTCGCAGGCCAGATTGGACGATTGTAACAACAGATGTCAGCCTTCTAGGTTGGGGCGCAGTCTGAAACTCCCTGAAGGCTCAGGGATCGTGGACTCAGGAGGAGAAACTCCTCCCAATAAATATTCTGGAGTTAAGAGCAATATTCAATGCTCTTTTAGCTTGGCCTCAGTTAGCAACCCTGAGGTTCATCAGATTTCAGTCGGACAACATCACGACTGTGGCTTACATCAACCATCAAGGGGGAACCAGGAGTTCCCTAGCGATGTTAGAAGTCTCAAAGATAATTCACTGGGCAGAGTCTCACTCTTGCCACCTGTCAGCGATCCACATCCCAGGCATAGAGAACTGGGAGGTGGATTTTTTAAGTCGTCGGACTTTTCATCCGGGGGAGTGGGAACTCCGTCCGGAGGTGTTTGCTCAACTGGTCCAACGTTGGGGCAAACCAGAACTGGATCTCATGGCGTCTCGCCAGAACGCCAAGCTTCCTTGTTACAGATCCAGGTCCAGGGACCCGGGAGCGACGCTGATAGATGCTCTAGCAGCTCCTTGGTTCTTCAACCTGGCTTATGTGTTTCCACCGTTTCCTCTGCTCCCTCGATTGATTGACAAAATCAAGCAGGAGAGCGCATCAGTGATTCTGATAGCGCCTGCGTGGCCACGCAGGACCTGGTATCCAGAACTAGTGGACATGTCATCCTTTCCACCATGGACTCTGCCTCTGAGGCAGGAACTTCTAATACAAGGTCCTTTCAATCATCCAAATCTAATTTCTCCGAGACTGACTGCATGGAGATTGTACGCTTGATTCTATCAAGGCGTGGCTTCTCCGACTCAGTCATTGATACCCTAATACAGGCACGAAAGCCTGTCACCAGGAAAATCTACCTCAAGATATGGCGTAAATATCTTTATTGGTGTGAATCCAAGAATTACTCATGGAGTAAGGTTAGGATTCCTAGGATATTGTCCTTTCTCCAAGAGGGTTTGGATAAAGGATTATCAGCTAGTTCTTTAAAAGGACAGATTTCTGCTCTGTCTTCTTTTGCACAAGCGTCTGGCAGAGGTTCCAGACGTCCAGGCATTTTGTCAGGCTTTGGTTAGAATTATGCCTGTGTTTAAAACTGTTGCTCCCCCGTGGAGCTTAAACTTGGTTCTTAAGGTTCTTCAAGGAGTTCCGTTTGAACCCCTTCATTCCATTGATATTAAACTTTTATCTTGGAAAGTTCTGTTTTTGGTGGCTATTTCCTTGGCTCGAAGAGTCTCTGAGCTTTCTGCCTTACAATGTGATTCTCCTTATCTGATTTTTCATGCAGATAAGGTAGTTCTGCGTACCAAACCTGGGTTTTTACCTAAGGTGGTTTCTAACAAGAATATCAATCAAGAGATTGTTGTTCCATCATTGTGTCCTAATCCTTCTTCAAAGAAGGAACGTCTCTTACATAATCTGGACGTAGTCCGTGCCTTAAAGTTTTACTTACAAGCTACTAAAGATTTTCGTCAAACATCTTCCCTGTTTGTCGTTTACTCTGGACAGAGGAGAGGTCAAAAAGCTTCGGCAACCTCTCTTTTTCCTTTTTGGCTTCGGAGCATAATTCGCCTAGCCTATGAGACTGCTGGACAGCAGCCCCCTGAAAGGATTACAGCTCATTCTACTAGAGCTGTGGCTTCCACCTGGGCCTTTAAAAATGAGGCCTCTGTTGAACATATTTGCAAGGCTGCGACTTGGTCTTCGCTTCACACCTTTTCAAAATTTTACAAATTTGATACTTTTGCTTCTTCGGAGGCTGTTTTTGGGAGAAAGGTTCTTTGGTATTGGTATCCCACAAGTAATGGATGATCCGTGCACTGGATACACTTAACAAGAGAAAACATAATTTATGCTTACCTGATAAATTTATTTCTCTTGTAGTGTATCCAGTCCACGGCCCGCCCTGTCCTTTTAAGGCAGGTCTAAATTTTAATTAAACTACAGTCACCACTTCACCCTATGGTTTCTCTTTTCTTGTCTTGTCTTCGGTCGAATGACTGGATATGGCAGTGAGGGGAGGAGCTATATAGCAGCTCTGCTGTGGGTGATCCTCTTGCAACTTCCTGTTGGGAAGGAGAATATCCCACAAGTAATGGATGATCCGTGGACTGGATACACTACAAGAGAAATAAATTTATCAGGTAAGCATAAATTGTTTTTACCAAAAAACATGCAAGTTTTAATTAAACGTTTGATTGACAGAAATCACATTGATAAATGATGGGTTTAATCAATGCTGCAGCAGTTAATTTAGCACCTTACCTTTACAGGACCATCAACTTGTGGTATGCTGCCATTGTCACACAAACAGTTGAAAGGAAGAGGAAAGTGCTAAGCCTGGCTTCCACATGGACTAAATTTGACATTTTAATTTGCTAATGCATGCCCATGAGTTGGTGGAGAGTAGCAGTGAACCCCCCCCCAGCATAAGAGCATTTGACTGTGCCCCTCGGCCTATTTTTTTAGCCATCCTGCTGCATTCTGTTTGAGCTGTAGCTTGACAATTATGTCCAAAATCTAGGAGCTAGCATAAAAAATGTAATATACATTTGTTTTTACGCAGTCATATGAGTGTTCTAGTTGTTATATAACATATACAATGGCAACATAGGAGTTTAAAAATATACGGGTGTACTAACATACAGGCACAACCTTGCCACAGTGCAGGCCTGAGTAGTAGTGGAATTGTGTTTAGTACCTAGGATATAAAATTACGAGCATCTTGTTCATTCTGCCTTTGAATTGTAGTTTTTAGTTGCCATTAAATAGGTGCAGTTTATGAGTATTGTGACTGTATTGGTTTGGGGTGAGGATGGACAAAAGGGCTCACATTCACTGGCACTGCCTGGACTCAGTTTTTAAAGTGCCACAGACACACTGGCACTTAATTATATAAACCTTGATAAAGTATATTCATATATACTTTACATTACGACACACTGAGAGGAAAACATAAGGAAAAAGCTGTAAAATCAAAAGCTCTATGGATACATTTTCAAATTCTTTATTTAGGGCAGGGCTTGGCAAACCCAGTTGCTGGGGAGCCACTGGAGCTTTAAAATTAGGCCCTTGGTGCCCTGTATTTGAGTCTCAAGACACCCATGGGTGCACCACACATTTCTCCCCTATACGCACCTAAAATTCAGCTTAGTGAGGCTGGATTCTTTCAGCTGTGAAATGCAGATAAAACTTTTATTGTGTTGTTAAATAATGTGTGTGTGTGTGTGTGTGCGCGCATATATGTATAGTTTCTTGCATTATAATAATAATATTATTATTATTTATTATTATCTCATAGGGATGGTCAAAGGTTTTTGGCTCCTAGATTTTTAACAAATTTGTGGCGCCCTGATCTATGGATAAAGTGTGTATTACTATTTGTGATGGTTATTCTAGTCCACGAGCCATCATATGTGGGATTAAACAAGTCCACTAGGAGGCAAAAAATACCCAACTTAAAGGGACATTAAACACTAAATACATGCTAGATAGAATGATGCATTCAAAGAAAAGATTAGTCCATGACTAACATGTAGATGTATTTTTAAAAGTTTTATTAGTTGTTTAAAAAGAGACAAAATAAGTGTGAAGTTTTAGTGTCTATAAAACACTGGGAGCTGCCATGTTGTAACTTGTGTTACCTTCTCTGCTGTGGCCAATTAGGGTCAGTTATACATAGGTCATTAGAGTGTGCAGCCAATGGTTGTGCTGGATTTAACAGTGTTCTGCACTTCCATTTCTAACATGAACTGAAAAGCTCACAATTTCAGAATGGAATTAAAGGCAAATAGGAAAAAATAAATAATGAAAGTATATTGCAGAGTTGTTTTATATATATACAATTTATCATTTTATATTACCATCTCAAAGTGTTTAATGTCCCTTTAACGAGCTTTTAATCAGAAAATGTTATATAAAATGACTGACTTTAGTTGTATACCATCAGAAATAAATAGATAATTTTTAAATTATTGGAAGGTGAACTATCTCCACTTAATGTTAATCATCCATATTTATGGAAGCAGTATTTGCTATAGCGCCTATTAAATGTACCTCGTGGCTTTGATATAACGACACCTAGCTGTCAAATGTGGATGATTAAATAATGTATATTACCAAAGCGCCTGACCTGATGGAGGCTAGGGTACTAGATATTTCTATAATCCGTTATATATATTTATTCAGTACCTATATAATAACATTCATGGATCCATGTATTAAAATTAAACACTGGTTTCAGTGGATAGAAGTAATAATATAAAAATAAGATTAAGATTAAAATAAGACTATAATTCAATTTTATTCTAACGTTGTTAAAAATGTTTAACAGTAAATGCAATGCAGTGGACAAATGCTTATTGACAATACTCTTCTTAAATGCTAGTAAATTAAAAGTAACGATCCTCTACTTGTGAACCTTCACTTGGTCAGATAGGGTCAAATAATATCCAAGCTGTGTTGACCACAAGATCAACATGAAAGGGCAGAACATGAAGTTAAAGAAACACTAATGAGCAGACACTGCTGCCCGGAGAACAACCCTGCCAAATGCAGCCTTAAAAGGGGCAAAGAAAGTAAAAGGTTTTCAGATCCTGAATTGACCTGCAAATCCCTTCCTTCTTTAAAACTATGAACAGGTTTGAAGAATAAAACCCATGTGTTCTTCTAAAGTCTGGAACTGGAATAATTTAGAGCTGCAACAACTAATCGTCATAATCGATAATAATCAATTATGAAAATAGTTGTAAACGAATCTCATAATCGATTAATCGATTAGTTGGTTTGCAATTAGTTGCTCTGTGCACAACACCAGCTGCTTCACTCCAATGAATTCCTGCACATGGTATTGTGTTTTATGGTTATGTCTTTAGCCTAAAGGACGTCTACAGACGTCTACGTTTCACTTTTTCAGGACAGTTTAAGTTTACAACTACCCCTGGCTTATGTGCAACCCAGATATAATAGTCATCATTTGGATTGTTTATATTAAATCTGGGGATTTGGAACTATGCTTTTCTTGATATAGTGCCAAGCTTGTTGTTTACACCTTGCCCCTAGATTGATGGGAGTTATTTAAATTGATGTGCACTATTATCTACTTGCACAATTATTAGCGTATTGCTTGCTATTGCTGATTATATGTACTGTATAAATAAATGTGTAAGGCTTTGTCCTGTTATTGATATACAGTCCTTAGCGCTTTTTGATTTTGTTTTTATTGTTTCTTTTATATTTTTAATAAATTGTGATAATATGTACCAGATTCAACCTTTATAAGTATATATTCGTTATTTTTAGAGCGGGCTAGATATTTCCCCTAACCTTATAGCTGGATATTTACCATTGCATATAGATATTCAAGATATTTTTATGTTAGAATGAAGTCGAGCGTTACTTTGAGAGGCCCCTTGCCAAGGTAGAAAACACTTAGCATCGGTGAAGAGCTAACAAAGATAAATATCCCACTTTGGTGAAATTGGCAAAACCCTACTTATACACTTCAACAGCCTTTTCTCTGCTGCAGAGAGCAAGCCTTAGCCAGGAGCATGTGGGCATGTTGAGATGTTTGCATTTCAATGCAAAGTTTCTGAAAGAGTGAATAACAGAATGTTAACAGTGATAGTTTAACTCTTTCTAGTTCTACCTCTTTTCAAACAGTTTGTGGTTTTGTTTTGTTTAATTATAAAACTGTGCTCTGCTGCATAAAAATTGAAGAAACAGTTGTGTTAATGTAAAGTTTTAGTCTGAAGTTTATATTTGTAACACTCATTATGTGGACTTTATTTAAAACATAGAAAACTATTATTGATTCTCTTATCAGATTAGTCGATTAATCGAAAAAATAATCGGCCGATTAATAGATTATGAAAATAATCGTTAGTTGCAGCCCTAGAATAATTACCATATTTCCCAGGATTTAAACACATTGGAAAAAGGCCTTCAACTGATACTTGGAACATGCAACAGGAGGAACCTTCCTCAAGGGGGTCTGGACTGAAATCCTATTCTGTATCCTAGAGTATGTTTAGCACCCAGGGATCTTGAGCAGACTGTGACCAAGCCTCCTGAAAAAGGTTCAATCTGCCCCCTACCAGAACGGAATCTGGTTCGGTGCCTTACCTTCATGCATATTTCAAAGTGTGTGCTGATTTCTTAGATTGCTCAAAAGTGTCCCATGCATTTCCAGGTTTCCAAGAGGACCTGGAGGTGCCAGATTTCTAATTTGAAGAGGAAGAAGTCTTGATTCCTGGATTGTGAAAAGGAACTAAAAACAGCCTGCAAACCTATTCTCTTTCTTGGCTTTTTTTATCTTACCTGTTCCCGTGGAAATAATAACCAAACAAGACCTTACCCTAAAAAAAGGCAGAGACCAATGCCTGCCCTTTAACCCCATCGTTGCCTGCAATTCTGTGTACACAGAATCAACACCTTACCAAGTTTCAAGAAGTTCAACTAATAGAAGATTGTTTGCAGTGAAATCTACACAAGGATCTAAATATGATAAGGGAGGGGCAAACAATACAAATTTAAACCTATGTTACTGTTTTTGTTAAAGGGACATGCCACTCACATTTTTTTCTTTTATGATTTAGAAAGAGAATGCAATTTTAAACATCTTTCTAATTTACTTATATGATCTAATTTGTTTTATTCTCTTGATATTCTTTGATGAAAAGCATATCTAGATATGCTCACTAGCTGCTGATTGGTTGCTGCATATAGAAGCATCGTGTGATTGGCTCACCATGTGCATTGCTTTTTCTTCAACTAAGGATATTTAAAAAATGAAGCAAAATAAATAATGGAAGTAAATTGTAATGTTGTTTAAATTTCTATTCTCTATCTGAATCATGAAAAAAAGATTTTGGGTTTAGTGGCCCTTTAAATAAAACTATTTATATTGCTAAGGTAAATTATTATTTTTCTCCTTCCAGTAGTGTGCATCTGAAAAGTTGATTAAATATGAATGATTAAATAATGCCTGCCCTGATGGAGGTTAGGGTACTAGATATTTCTATAATCCGTTATATATATTTATTCAGTACCTATATAATAACATTCATGGATCCATGTATTAAAATTAAACACTAGTTACAGTGGATAAAAGTAAAAATATAAAATAAGATTAAGATAAAAATAAGACAATAATACAATGATCTAACTCCGTTAAAAATAGTTAACAGTAAATTCAATGCAGTGGACAAATGCTTATTGACAATACTCTTCTAAAATGCTAGTAATGCGGATTTTGTGCTCTTCATATGTCCCTAACCCTGAGTTTCCGATAAATCCTATTAAAGATTTTAGATTCTAAACTATCTCTTTTAGTCTTGGGAGAGGAAGAATTCTGTCGACATCTATCCAATGGGTATTGCGGAGCCATGTTAAAGTCCCCCCTAATATTATATAGCCCTCAGCATATGAAAGTATTTTAGCTTGAATAGTTTCCCAAAACACATGATTAAATCTATTTGGCGCATAGACATTGCAAAGCGTATAGAGAGTTTTTGCCAATTTAATTTTAACCATTAGGAATCTCCCCTCTGTGTCCGCGTTAATGTGTAATATTTCATAGTTTATCTTTTTCCCTAGCAATATTGTGACTCCTCCTTTCCTTTCTACACTGGGAGAGGCAACCACTTCCTTAACCCATGCGCACTTAAGTTTTAAAACTTCCTCTGTTTTTAGGTGTGTTTCTTGTAAGAAGGCAATGTTTGTTTAGTTTCCTCAAATGAGATATTAGCTTTCGCTTAATAGGGGATATAATGCCTCCAATATTCCATGATACCAACTTAAATCTACCATATTAATCATTTAAATATATAAAAAATAAAAGGAGAAATAAAAAGGGGGGGGGGGAAGGTCACCCTCCCGCCGAACCAACCGACTCCCCTTCCCCTCTCGCCCAATTTAACCCAAGGGGCCTAACCCCGACCTTCACAAGGACTATTTTAATTACCTTAACAATTGAAAAAGAAAAGCAAGAAAAATAATACCTAAGATAAATCAATAAAAAACAAAGAGAGAGCAAAAAAACTAATACAGACAATTCTTCTATGCAAAGCTAATTCTTCTAGGAAGCTGTAATGCCTGTCTGGGCCAGAAAAATATCTGCTTCTGCCGCAGAGTAAAAAAAAATGTACCTTATTATCTACCCAGATCTTTAGCCTAGCAGGATAGATAAGGGTGGCACGAAGGCCCTGGTTAATTAGTTTCGTGCATAGTGGGGCTAAGCTCCTCCTCTTTACAGCTGTTTCAGCTGAAAAATCTTGGAACAGCATAATTTTCTTTCATGTAATTGGCAAGAGTCCATGAGCTAGTGACATATGGGATGTACAATCCTACCAGGAGGGGCAAAGTTTCCCAAACCTCAAAATGCCTATAAATACACCCCTCACCACACCCACAATTCAGTTTTACAAACTTTGCCTCCTATGGAGGTGGTGAAGTAAGTTTGTGCTAAGATTTCTACGTTGATATGCGCTTCTCAGCATTGTTGAAGCCCGATTCCTCTCAGAGTACAGCGAATGTCAGAGGGACGTGAAGGGAGTATCACCTATTTAATACGATGATTTCCCTAACGGGGGTCTTTTTTATGGGTTCTCTATCGGTCGTAGAGATTAATCTCCTACCCCCCTTTTCAGATTGACGATATACTCTCAAATTTACCATTACCTCTACTAAAGAACTGTTTCTCCTACATTGGTGTGTCCGGTCCACGGCTTCATCCTTACTTGTGGGAATATTCTCTTCCCTAACAGGAAATGGCAAAGAGAGCACAGCAAAAGCTGCCTATATAGCTCCCCCTCTGGCTCCGCCCCCCAGTCATTCTCTTTGCCGCTCTGAAAGTATGTGGTGTTAGTTGTAGTTTTTATTTCTTCTATCAAGAGTTTGTGATTTTAAAATAGTGCCGGTTTGTACTATTTACTCTACAACAGAAAGTGATGAAGAGTTCTATTAAAAGAGGAGTATGATTTTAGCATCAGTAACTAAAATCCATTGCTGTTCCCACGCAGGACTGTTGAAACCAGAGAACTTCAGTTGGGGGGAACAGTTTGCAGACTTTTCTGCTCCAGGTATGACAAGTCTCTTTTCTAACAAGACATAGTAATGCTAGAAGACTGTCATTTTCCCTTATGGGATCGGTAAGCCATTTTCTTAGACTCATAACAGAATGAAGGCTTATAAATGGGCTATATACTGGTTGACACTATTGTGGGCTAAATCGATTGATTTATATAATATTTATGACTTTTGGAGTGTTTTGTGACTTGGAAACACTTTTGGGAACGTTTTTATTACGCCTGGCAGTTGTTTAGACACCTAATCAAGTCAGGAAGGCCCCTTCACTCTGGTATGCAGAGGGAGGAGGCCTCATTTTTGCGCCTCAGTTGCGCAGTTACTTCTGGAAGCAGTGCATGCAGCTTCATGTGAGAGGGTCCTGTGGCCATAAAAACGATTTCAAGAAGGCTTATTTCTGTGATGAATAACCCCCAAGGAAGGTAAAGCCGCAGCAAAGGCTGTGGCAGGGACTGTAGTGGGTTTAAACTGGTAAATTGAACAATTAGCTCCGGTTTGCTCATTTAAGGGGTTAAAGAAACTGCAGCCTCTAGACAAGAGGGTAACACTTGCCAGCCTAAACCAGCATGGAAACCAATGCAAGGCTGGAACAAGGGTAAACAGGCCAAGAAGCCTGCTGCTGCTACCAAGACAGCATGAAGGGGTAGCCCCCGATCCGGGACTGGATCTAGTAGGGGGCAGACTTTCTCTGTTTGTTCAGGCTTGGGCAAGAGATGTTCCGGATCCCTGGGCACTAGAAATAGTCTCTCAGGGGTATCTTCTAGAGTTCAAGGAACTTCCTCCAAGGGCAAGGTTCCACATGTCTCGCTTATCTTCAGACCAGATAAAGAGACAGGCATTCTTACATTGCGTAAGAGACCTATTAAAGATGGGAGTGATACACCCAGTTCTGACAGCGGAACAAGGTCTGGGTTTTACTCAAACCTGTTTGTAGTTCCCAAAAAAGAGGGAACTTTCAGGCCAATTCTGGATTTAAAAATTCTAAACAAATTCCTCAGAGTTCCATCGTTCAAAATGGAAACCATTCGAACGATTTTACCAACAATCCAGGAGGGTCAATACATGACTACAGTGGACTTAAAGGATGCGTACCTACATATTCCTATCCACAAAGATCATCATCAGTTCCTAAGGTTCGCCTTTCTGGACAAACATTACCAGTTCGTGGCTCTTCCGTTCGTTTTAGCCACTGCTCCCAGAATTTTCACAAAGGTGCTAGGATCCCTGCTAGCGGTTCTAAGACCGAGGGGCATTGCGGTGGCACCTTACTTAGACGACATCCTAATCAAAGCGTCGTCCCTTTCCAGATCAAGGGCTCATACAGACATTGTATTAGCTTTTCTCAGGTCTCACGGGTGGAAGGTGAACGTAGAAAAGAGTTCCCTGTCCCCGTCTACAAGGGTTCCCTTTGTGGGAACAATAATAGATTCTGTAGAAATGAAGATCTTTGTGACAGAGGTCAGAAAATTAAAACTTCTAAACGCTTGTCAAGTTCTTCATTCTATTCCTCAGCCTTCCATAGCTCAGTGCATGGAAGTAATGGGACTAATGGTTGCAGCAATGGATGTGGTTCCTTTTGCTCAAATTCATCTAAGACCATTGCAACTGTGCATGCTCAGACAGTGGAATGGGGATTATGCAGACTTGTCTCCCCAGATTCAAGTAGACAAGGTAACCAGAGACTCGCTCCGCTGGTGGTTGACTCAGGATCACCTGTCTCAGGGAATGAGTTTCCGCAGACCAGAGTGGGTCATCGTCACGACCGACGCCAGTCTCTTAGGCTGGGGCGCGGTCTGGGACTCCCTGAAAGCTCAGGGTCTATGTCTCGGGAAGAGTCCCTTCTCCTGATGAACATTTTGGAACTGAGAGCGATATTCAATGCGCTCCTGGCCTGGCCTGGCCTCACCTAGCGAAGGCCACATTCATAAGATTCCAGTCGGACAACATGACGACTGTAGCGTACATCAATCATCAGGGGGGAACAAAGAGTTCCTTGGCGATGACAGAGGTATCCAAGATCATCAAATGGGCGGAGGATCACTCCTGCCACCTATCTGCAATCCACATCCCAGGAGTAGACAACTGGGAGGCGGATTATTTGAGTCGTCAGACTTTCCATCCGGGGGAGTGGGAACTCCACCCGGAGGTCTTTGCCCAGTTAACTCAACTATGGGGCACTCCGGATATGGATCTGATGGCGTCTCGTCTGAACTTCAAAGTTCCTCGATACGGGTCCAGATCCAGGGACCCCAGGGCGACACTAGTAGATGCATTGGTGGTGCCTTGGTCGTTCAATCTAGCTTATGTGTTTCCACCGTTCCCTCTCCATCCCAGGCTGGTAGCCAGGATCAAACAGGAGAAGGTCTCGGTGATCCTAATAGCTCCTGCGTGGCCACGCAGGACTTGGTATGCAGACCTGGTGAATATGTCATCGGCTCCACCATGGAAGCTACCTTTTGAGACAGGATCTTCTAGTACAAGGTCCATTCGAACATCCAAATCTAGTCTCTCTGCAACTGACTACTTGGAAATTGAACGCTTGATTCTATCTAAGCGTGGGTTTTCAGATTCAGTTATAGATACTCTGGTTCAAGCCAGAAAGCCTGTGACTAGGAAGATTTACCCTAAGATATGGCACAAATATATCCGTTGGTGCGAATCCAAGGGTTTTTCTTGGAGTAAAATGAAAATTCCTAGGATTCTTTCTTTTCTCTAAGAGGGTTTGGAGAAAGGTCTTTCAGCTAGTTCTCTAAAGGGACAGATATCTGCTCTGTCTGTCTTGTTGCACAAACGTCTGGCAGCCGTGCCAGATGTACAAGCGTTTGTACAGGCGTTAGTCAGAATCAAGCCTGTTTACAGACCTATGACTCCTCCATGGAGTCTAAACTTAGTTCTTTCAGTTCTTCAAGGGGTTCCGTTTGAACCTTTGCATTCCATAGATATTAAGTTACTATCTTGGAAAGTTATGTTTTTAGTTGCTATTTCTTCTGCCAGAAGAGTTTCAGAGTTATCTGCTTTGCAGTGTACTTCTCCCTATCTGTTATTTCATGCAGATAAGGTAGTTTTACGTACCAAACCTGGTTTTCTTCCAAAAGTAGTTTCCAACAGGAATATTAACCAGGAAATAGTTGTTCCTTCTCTGTGTCCGAATCCAGTTTCAAAGAAGGAACGTTTGTTACGCAACATAGATGTGGTCTGTGCTTTAAAATTCTATTTAGAAGCAACAAAGGATTTCAGACAAACATCATCTTTGTTTGTCGTTTATTCTGGTAAGAGGAGAGGGCAGAAAGCTACTGCTACCTCTTTCTTTTTGGCTGAAAAGCATCATCCGATTGGCTTATGAGACTGCCGGACGGCAGCCTCCTGAACGAATTACAGCTCACTCTACTAGAGCTGTGGCTTCCACATGTGCCTTCAAGAACGAGGCTTCTGTTGATCAGATCTGTAAGGCAGCGACTTGGTCTTCTCTGCATACTTTTGCCAAATTTTACAAATTGCTTCTTCAGAGGCTGTTTTTGGGAGAGAGGTTTTGCAAGCCGTGGTGCCTTCCGTTTAGGTAACCTGACTTGCTCCCTCCCTTCATCCGTGTCCTAAAGCTTTGGTATTGGTTCCCACAAGTAAGGATGAAGCCGTGGGCCGGACACACCAATGTAGGAGAAAACAGAATTTATGTTTACCTGATAAATTTCTTTCTCCTACGGTGTGTCCGGTCCACGGCCCGCCCTGGCTTTTAGTCAGGTTTGAAAATTCTTATTCCATACACTACAGTCACCACAGCACCCTATAGTTCCTCATTTTTTCTCCTAACCGTCGGTCGAATGACTGGGGGGCGGAGCCAGAGGGGGAGCTATATGGGCAGCTTTTGCTGTGCTCTCTTTGCCATTTCCTGTTAGGGAAGAGAATATTCCCACAAGTAAGGATGAAGCCGTGGACCAGACACACCGTAGGAGAAAGAAATTTATCAGGTAAACATAAATTCTGTTTTTAGTACTGGTTTGGCTATCTGCTATATGTGGATGGGTGTCTTTTTGGTAAGTATGTTTTTATTACTTAAGACACACTCAGCTATGGTTTGGCACTTTATGCAAATTATTTAAAGTTCTAAATATATGTATTGTACTTATATTTGCCATGAGTCATATTCATGTATTTCCTTCTGCAGACTGTCAGTTTCATATTTGGGAATATAAACACTTTAAGAAATTTGTTTCTTACCTGGGGTTTAGTCTTTTTCAATTTTGACTACTTTTGCATTTGCGGGTATTAGGCCCGCGGGTGCATCAAATGTTAGACTTTATTGCGTCATTTTTGGTGCGAACTTTATTGGCGTGGGAAATTACGTTTTTTGACTCAACTTCGTAATTTCCGGTGTCATACGTGACGTCGAGACCTTTCACACAGCAGCGTCATTAGTGACCCAAGTGTGTCATTTCCGGTCATTTTTGCCGCCAAAAAAGTTTACATTACGTTGTGCGTCATACTTGCCGCCAAATTTTTTCATTATTTCAATACCCCATTCATGTTTGCCTCCTGCTTTTTGCATTTTTTCCCATTCCTGAAACTGTTATTTAAGGAAATAGATAATTTTGCTTTATATGTTGTTTTTTCTTTTACATTGAGCAAGATGTCCCAATCCGATCCTGTCTCTGAAGTTTCTGCTGGAACATTGCTGCCTGACATCGGTTCTACCGAAGCTAAGTGCATTTGTTGCAAAATTGTAGAAATTATTCCACCGAATGTCATTTGTAATAGTTGTCATGATAAACTTACATGCAGATAGTGTTTCTATCAGTAATAGTACATTGCCAGTTGCAGTTCCTTCAACTTCTAATGTGCATGATATACCTGTAAATTTTAAAGAATTTGTTTCTGAATCTATTATGAAGGCTTTGTCTGCATTTCCACCTTCTAATAAACGTAAAAGGTCTTTTAAAACTTCTCATTTAGCTGATGAAATTTCAAATGACCAACAACATAATTCATCCTCTTCTGCTGAGGATCTATCTGAAACAGAAGATCCTTCCTCAGATATTGACACTGACAAATCTACTTATTTATTTAAAATAGAGTATATGCGTTCTTTAGTAAAAGAAGTGTTAATTACTTTGGATATTGAGGTAACCAGTCCTATTGACGTTCAGTCTAATAAACGTTTAAATGCTGTTTTTAAACCTCCTGTGGTTTCCCCAGGGGTTTTTCCCATTCCTGAGGCTATTTCTGATATGATTTCTAGGGAATGGAATAAGCCAGGTACTTCCTTTGTTCCTTCTTCAAGGTTTAAAAGATTGTATCCTTTACCGGCAAAATCAATCAATATGTCAATCATCAGGGTGGGACTCACAGTCCCCAAGCTATGAAAGAAGTATGTTGGATACTTGCTTGGGCGGAATCCAGCTCCTGTCTAATATCCCAGGTGTAGACAATTGGGAGGCGGATTATCTCAGCCGCCAGACTTTACATCCAGGGGAGTGGTCTCTCCATCCAGATGTGTTTTCTCAGATTGTTCAGATGTGGGGGCTTCCAGAGATAGATCTCATGGCCTCTCATCTAAACAAGAAACTTCCCAGATACCTGTCCAGGTCCAGGGATGTTCAGGCGGAAGCAGTGGATGTGTTGACACTTCCTTGGTGTTATCAACCTGCTTACATCTTCCCGCCTCTAGTTCTTCTTCCAAGAGTGATTTTCAAAATCATCATGGAACAGTCTTTTGTGTTGCTGGTGGCTCCAGCATGGCCACACAGGTTTTGGTATGCGGATCTGGTTCGGATGTCCAGTTGCCCGCCTTGGCCACTTCAGTTACGGCCGGACCTACTATCTCAAGGTCCGTTTTTCCATCAGGATCTCAAATCATTACATTTGAAGGTATGGAAATTGAACGTTTAGTTCTAAGTCATAGAGGTTTCTCTGATTCAGTGATTAATACTATGTTACAAGCTCGAAAATCTGTCTCTAGGAAGATTTATTATAGAGTTTGGAAGGCTTACATTTCATGGTGTTCTTCTCATAAATTCTCCTGGCATTCTTTTAGAATTCCTAGAATTTTGCAGTTTCTTCAGGATGGTCTGGATAAGGGTTTGTCTGCAAGTTCCTTGAAAGGACAAATCTCCGCTCTTTTTCTGTTTTATTTCACAGAAAAATTGCTATACTTCCTGATATACACTGTTTTGTACAGGCTTTAGTTCGTATTAAGCCTGTCATTAAGTCAATTTCTCCTCCTTGGAGTCTTAATTTGGTTCTGAGGGCTTTACAGGCTCCTCCTTTTGAACCTATGCATTCTTTGGACATTAACCTCTTAAGGAGATATGACGTTTTTTTCCGTCATAAAACCATTGAGCAAACTGAAAGCTGTGTCCTTAAAGGATTAAACTACTTTCCTGGAAAGTGTTGTTCCTTTTGGCTATCTCTTCTGCTAGAAGAGTTTCTGAGCTATCTGCTCTTTCTTGTGAGTCTCCTTTTCTGATTTTTCATCAGGATAAGGCAGTTTTGCAGACTTCTTTTCAATTTTTACCTAAGGTTGTGAATTCTATCAACATTAGTAGATAAATTGTTGTCCCTTCTTTATGTCCTAATCCTAAGAATTCTTTGGAGAGATCCTTACATTCTTTGGATGTGGTAAGAGCTTTGAAATATTATGTGGAAGCTACTAAAAATTTCAGGAAGACTTCTAGTCTGTTTTATTTTCTGGTCCTAGGAAAGGTCAGAAAGCTTCTGCTTTTTCATTGGCTTCTTGGTTGAAACTTTTGATTCATCAAGCTTATTTGGAGTCGGGTCAAACCCCGCCTCAGAGAATTACAGCTCATTCTACTAGATCAGTCTCTACTTCATGGGCTTTTAAGAATGAAGCTTCAGTCGATCAGATTTGCAAAGCAGCCACTTGGTCCTCTTTGCATACATTTAGTAAATTCTACCATTTTGATGTATTTGCTTCTTCGGAAGCAGTTTTTGGTAGAAAAGTTCTAAAGGCAGCTGTTTCAGTTTGATTCTTCTGCTTTTTGATTTAAGTTTTTTTCTTTCAAAAGTGAAAATAAAACTTATTTTTGGGTTGTGGATTATTTTCCCAGCGGAATATGGCTGTTTTTGTTTTAGTCCCTCCCTCTCTAGTGACTCTTGAGTGGAAGACTCCACATCTTGGGTATTGATATCCCATATGTCACTAGCTCATGGACTCTTGCCAATTACATGAAAGAAAACATAATTTATGTAAGAACTTACCTGATAAATTAATTTCTTTCATATTGGCAAGAGTCCATGAGGCCCACCCTTTTTATGGTGGTTATGATTTTTTTGTATAAAGCACAATTATTTCCAAATTTCCTTTGTTGATGCTTTCTACTCCTTTCTTTATCACCCCACTGCTTGGCTATTCGTTAAACTGAATTGTGGGTGTGGTGAGGGGTGTATTTATAGGCATTTTGAGGTTTGGGAAACTTTGCCCCTCCTGGTAGGATTGTATATCCCATATGTCACTAGCTCATGGACTCTTGCCAATATGAAAGAAATGAATTGATCAGGTAAGTTCTTACATAAATTATGTTTTTCTGTCTCCAATATAAATGGGTTGAGTTTTTCGAAAAAATTGTAACTTTGTCTTGAAAGATTAGTATTTTGGCGATAATTGGCCTGGGTCTAGTTGTTTCTTTACCAGTTAAGGGCCATACTAACCTGTGCACCCTCTCCAGCACAATCTGTGGCTGAGACTGCGGAATTAGTAAAAGCTGTGGTAGGGTAATGGTTAGAAATGTATTAAGATCCTCAAACTGCTTCTCCTCTAGTACCTCGATCACTCTAATATTGTTTCTCCTGGATCGGTTTTCTAGGTCTTCAAATTTTTCTTGAATTTTTGTAAGATTAGAAAGAGAGGCTTCCAACTTAGTATTTTGACCTACAGTAAGATCCTCAAGGTCCGATATCCTTTGCTCTACTTCCGATAATCTACTTGAGAATTGTCTGAATTCTTTTGTTAAGAGTGATATGTCTTGCTTAATTTCATTCCTAAGGCTGTCAAATTTAGGAGCCAAAGCTTCAGAAATACTTGATTCCAATAATTGGGTGTCAAGCGGCTCACTTAAAGGTGAAGAATTAGTAACAACTGGGTGAACCTCTGCAGAGGTCTCCAAGGTGATCTTATTTTTTCTGTCCCTTTTTCGGACCGCCATAGCTGAAGGTGAAGTTTTAGGTTGAGTGTTAAGAAATTTATCCATGTGCAAGTGAGCCAAAAATAGCAATGCGCTAAGTGGAAGTGATCAATGAAGGTGATGTCAATAAGAAGGACCCCATGCGGGGAAAGAAGAAAAGAACAAAGCATTTCACTTCACTCCCTCCCCCCCCCCCCTTTTTTTTTTTTTTTTTTTTTTGATCCCTTACTACCCTCATCTATAGGCACAATCCCTCACGATTCACACCCAGGTGGTTAATCTATTATTCAAAGGCACCAAATAATTTTAATTATTTAAACCCCACTTCCGATATGCCTCTTGCCTTTTTCTATGCTCAGAGGGCTATGCTGTTGCATTTTTTTTCCCATTCCTGAAACTGCCATATAAGGAAATTGATAATTTTGCTTTATATGTTTTTTTCTTACATTTGAAAGATGTCTCAATATGGTCCTGTCTCAGAAACCACTGTTGGATCCCTGCTGCCTGATAACAGTTCTACCAAAGATAAGTGTATCTGTTGTAAGTTAGCAGAGGTTATATCTCCAGCTGTAGTGTGTAACAGTTGTCATGATAAGCTTTTACATGCAGAGAATGTATCCATCAGTACTAGTACAATGCCTTTTGTTCCTTCAACATCTTATGTACATGATATCCCTATGAATATAAAAGGTTTTATTGCTGATGTGATGCAGAAGGCTTTGTCTGCTATTCCGCCTTCTAATAAACATAAAAAGTCTTTTAAAACTTCTCATAAAGTTGATGAAATTTCAAATGACCGACAATATACTGAATTATCCTCCTCCTGATATGGATCTATCTGATTCAGAAGATCCTACCTCAGATATTGACACTGACAAATCTACTTATCTTTTTAAGATGGAGTATATTGGTAAATTATTAAAAGAAGTGTTTGTTACTTTGGATATTGTGGAATCTAGTCCTCTTGATACTAAAATTAGCTAACGTTTAAATTCAGTTTACAAACCTCCTGTGGTTACTCCATAGGTTTTTCCAGTTCCTGATGCTATTTCTGATATGATTGCAAAGGAATAGGCCTGCTACATATTTTATTCCTTCTTCTAGGTTTAAAAAGTTGTATCCTTTGCTAGCAGTCAGATTGGAGTTTTGGGAAAAAATCCCCAAAGTTGATGGGGCTATTTCTACTCTTGCCAAACGTACTACTATCCCTATGGAAGATAGTACTTCCTTTAAGGATCCTTTAGATAGGAAACTTGAATCTTATCTAATGAAAGCTTATTTATATACTGGCTATCTTCTCAGGCCTGCCATTTCTATGGCTGATGTTGCAGCTGCATCAACTTTCTGGTTGGAAAGCTAAGCGCAACAGGAAACAGATCCTGATTTGTTTAGCATTGTTCGCTTGCTTCAACATGCTAAACATTTTATCTGTGATGCTATTTTTGATATCATCAAAATTGATGTTAAATCTATGTCTTTAGCTATTTTAGCTAGAAGAGCTTTATGGCTCAAGTATTGGAATGCTGACATGGTATCTAAGTCTAGATTACTATCTTTTTCTTTCCAAGGTAACAATTTATTTGGTTCTCAGTTGGATTCAATTATTTAAACTGTCACTGGGGGGAAGTGAGTTTTTTTTTTTTTTTTTTTTTACCTCAGGATAAAAGATCTAAGACTAAATCTAAAGCTTCTAATCAATTTCGTTCTTTTCGATAGAATATGGAACATAAACTAAATCCTTCCCCCAAAGAATCTGGTTCCTATTGGAAACCTTCTTCAAGTTGGAATAAATCCAAGCCTTTTAAGAAACCAAAGCCAGCCCCAAGTCTGCATGAAGGTGCGCGGCCCTCATTCTAGCTCAGCTGGTGGGGGGGCAGATTAAAATAATTTGATTCAGAGTAAGACCTCCTGTGAGAAGATTTTTTTTTTCACGCGTTCCAGCAAATCCAGTGAAGGCTCTGGCTTTTCTGAAGTGTGTTTCAGATCTACAGCTTTCAGGGGTAATCATACCAGTTCCGTTTCAGGAACAGGGTCTGGGGTTTTATTCAAATCTATTTATTGTCCCAAAGAGAGAAAATTCATTCAGTCCAGTTCGGGATCTGAAAATTTTGAATCGTTTTGTAAGAGTGCCAACTTTCAAAATGGTGACTATAAGGACTATTCTGCCTTTTGTTCAGCAAGGTCATTATATGTCCACGATAAACTTACAGTATGTATATCTTCATATTCCGATTCATCCAGATAACTATTGGTTTCTGAGATTCTCTTTTCTAGACAAGCATTACCAATTTGTCGCTCTTCCATTTGGCCTAGCGACAGCTCCAAGAATTTTTTCAAAGGTTCTCGGTGCCCTACTCTCTGTAATCAGAGAACAGGATATTGCGGCGTTTCCTTATTTGGACGATATCTTGGTACAAGCTCAGTCTTTACATTCTGCCGGATCTCACACGAATCAACTAGCGTTTCTTCAAAGACAAGGTTGGAGGATCAATTTACCAAAAAGTTCCTTGATTCCTCAGACAAGGTTCACCTTTTTAGGTTTCTAGATAGTTTCAATATCCATGACTCTGTCTCTAACAGACAAGAGACGAATAAAATTGGTTTCAGCCTGTCAGAACCTTCAGTCTCAGTCATTCCCTTCAGTAGCTATGTGCATGGAAGTTTTAGGTTTCATGACTGCAGCATCGGACGCAATCCCCTTTTCTCGTTTTCATATGAGACCTCTCCAGCTTTGGATGCTGAAACAATGGTGCAGGGGTTATATTAAGATATCACAGTTAATATCCTTAAATCCCAATGTTCGACTCTCACTAACTTGGTGGTTAGACTACCATCGTATAGTTCAGGGGGCCTCTTTTGTTCGTCCAACCTGGACTGTAATCACACCAGATGCAAGTCTTTCAGGTTGGGGAGCTGTCTGGGGATATCTGACAGCACAAGAGATTTGGAAATCTCAAGAGGCGAGGTTACCAATCAATATTTTAGAACTCTGTGCTATTTTCAGGGCTCTTCAGGTTTGTCCTCTGTTGAAGAGAGAACCATTCATTTGTTTTCAGACAGACAATATCACAATTGTGACATATGTCAATCAGGGTGGGACTTACTCCCCTAGCTATGAAAGAAGTATCTTGGATACTTTCTTGGGCGGATTCCAGCTCTGGTCTAATTTCTACGGTACATATCCCAGGTGTAGACAATTGGCAAGCGGATTATCTCAGCCGTCAGACTTAAAATCCGGGGGAGTGGTCTCTCCATCCAGATGTGTTTTTTCAGATTGTTCAGATGTGGGGTCTTCCAGAAATAGATCTAATGGCTTCCCATCTAAACAAGAAACTTCCCAGGTACTTGTCCAGATCCAGGGATCCTCAGACGGAGTCGGTGGATGCATTAGCAGTTCTTTGGTTTTTCCAACCTGCTTATATCTTCCCGCCTCTAGTTCTTCTTCCAAGAGTGATCTCCAAGATCATTATGGAACAATAGTTTGTGTTTCTGGTGGCACCAGCATGGCCTCACAGGTTCTGGTATGTGGATCTTGTCCGGATGTTCAGTTGCCAACCTTGGCCACTTCCTTTAAGACCAGACCTTCTGTCTTAAGGACCGTTTTTTCCATCAGGATCTCAAATCGTTAAATTTGAAGGTATGGAAATTGAACGCTTAGTCATAGAGGTTTCTCTGACTCAGTGATTAATGCTATGTTACAGGCTCGTAAATATGTTTCTAGGAAGATTTATTATCGTGTTTGGAAGGCTTATATTTCATAGTGGTGTTCTCATAAATTCTCCTGGCATTCTTTTAGAATTCCTAGAATTTTACAGTTCCTTTAAGATGGTTTGGATAAGGGTTTGTCTGCAAGTTCCTTGAAAGGACAAATCTCTGCTGTTTCTGTTTTATTTCACAAAAAGATTGCTATACTTCCTGATATACACTGTTTTGTGCAGGCTTTGGTCCGTATCATTTAATCTATCTCTCCTCCTTAGAGTCTTAATTTGGTTTTGAAGGCTTTACAGGCTCCCCCTTTTGAGCCTATGTATTCTTTGGATAGTAAACTACTTTCTTGGAAAGTGTTGTTCCTTTTGGCTATCTCTTCTGCTAGAAGAGTTTCCGAATTTCCTGCTCTTTCTTGTGAGTCTCCTTTTTTGATTTTCCATCAGGATAAGGCATTTAAATGTTTACCTAAAGTTGTGAATTCTAACAACATTAATAGGGAAATTGTTGTTCCCTCTTTGTGTCCTAATCCTAAGAATTCTTTGGAGAGATCCTTACATTCTCTGGATGTTGTAAGAGCTTTAAAATATGTTGAAGCTACTAAAGATTTCAGGAAGACCTAGTATATTTGGTTTTTTTTCTGGTCCTAGGAAAGGTCAGAAAGTGTCTGCCATTTCCTTGGCATCCTGGTTAAAGCTTTTGATTCATCAAGCTTATTTGGAGTTGGGTCAGGCCCCGCCTCAGAGAATCACAGCTCATTCTACTAGATCAGTTTCCACTTCATGGGCTTTTAAGAATGAAGCTTCGGTTGATCAGATTGGCAAAGCAGCAACTTGGTGGTCTTTGCGTACATTTACTAAATTCTACCGTTTTGATGTATTTGCCTCTTCGGAAGCAGTTTTTGGTAGAAAGGTTCTCAAGGCAGCTGCTTCAGTTTGATTCCTCTGCTTATGTTAAGTTTTTTCTTTTCAATTATGAGATAATCTTATTTTTTTGGATGTGGATTTAATTTTGTCAGCGGAAAATGGCTGTTTTTATTTTTATCCCTCCCTCTCTTGTGACTCTTCTGTGGAGTTCCACATTTTGGGTTTTACTATCCCATACGTCACTAGCTCATGGACTCTTGCCAATTAAATGAAAGAAAACATAATTTATGTAAGAACTTACCTGATAAATTCATTTCTTTCATATTGGCAAGAGTCCATGAGACCTACCCTTTTTATGGTGGTTATGTTTTTTTTGTATAAAGCATAATTATATTTCCAGTTCCTTTTTTTGATGCTTTTTACTCTTTTTTTTTTTTTTTTTTTTTTTTTTTATCACCCCAAACTGAATTGTGGGTGTGGTGATTGATGTATTTATAGGCATTTTGAGATTTGGGAAACTTTGCCCCTCCTGGTAGGATTGTATATCCCATACGTCACTAGCTCATGGACTCTTGCCAATTACATGAAAGAAATCATTTTGGCAGGTAAGTTCTTAAATAATTTGTTTTTTGCATTTATTCTTGTTCTTTTGTATGTCTTTTGTTTTTGTAATTTGGCACTGTAATCTGTATTTGTCTTTTGATATTAAAAATATTAATCTAATCAGTTTTTGAGCTCTAATATCTGAAATCACACTCTGTAGAAAGAAGTTTAAAGTCACATTATCTAATTGTAAGTCATGTGAGTTATGGGGTTCCCAAACACCCTTATTCAAAACTCTTAGTGGTGGCAGTAATGTTAATCTGGGTTGCTGTAGGCAGAATTTGGGGATTCATTGTGGTGTACCTTTAGTTTCTTGTAGAGGTAAAGGTGTAAGGGAAGTAGAGGCTGAGTGCAATAGACCCCTTCATGCCCACAGTTACAGCTGGGCAGATAGGCTTAGCTGTCACACCTCTCACATGAAAGAGGAAATTCCCCACTTCCAAATAAGGTCACATCCCCCTCTAAATTTTCAGTTGATCAACTGATCCAAGTAGACGTCTGTACAGGGGTAGGTTTATGAAACCCCAGTTTAACCACTTGTGCTATTTGGACATACTACGTCACACTGTACTTTGCCCAGCATACTGTTTTAACATAGTACCTATGTCCAACACAGGTGCATGCTGCGGTTCCAGCTGTCAGCTTAGACAATGGAGACTGCAGCTGGGGGCCTAAGGTATCTGCCTTCATATACAGTTGTGCTCATAAGTTTACATACCCTGGAAGAATTTGATTTATTGGCCATTTTTCAGAGAATATGAACCATAGCACACAAACTTTTTTCACTCATGGTTAGTGTTTGACTTGGCTGAAGCCATTTATTATCAATCAACTGTGTTTACTCTTTCTTTTACAAAGATATGATGAGTCCACAGATTTCATCCTTACTTGTGGGATATTAACCTCCTGCTAACAGGAAGTGGCAAAGAGCACCACAGCAGAGCTGTATATATAGCCCCTCCCTTCCCCTCCAACCCCAGTCATTCTCTTTGCCTGTGTTATACTAGGAAGACATGGTAAAGTGAGGTGTTAGTTTTAGTTTCTTTAATCAAGAAGTTTTTTATTTTAAATGGTACCGGTGCGTACTATTCTCCTCAGGGGGATATGGAAGAAGATTTCTCTTGTAAGGTGTATCCAGTCCACGGATCATCCATTACTTGTGGGATATTCTCCTTCCCAACAGGAAGTTGCAAGAGGATCACCCACAGCAGAGCTGCTATATAGCTCCTCCCCTAACTGCCATACCCAGTCATTCTCTTGCAACTCTCAACAAGCATGGAGGTAGTAAGAGAGAAGTGGTGTAACATAGTGGTTTTTTTACTTAAATCAAAAGTTTATTTTAAATGGTACCGGAGTTGTACTATTTTGTCCCAGGCAGAAAATAGAAGAAGAATCTGCCTGTGATTCCTATGATCTTAGCAGTTTGTAACTAAGATCCATTGCTGTTCTCACACATGACTGAAGAGAGAGGTCACTTCAGCGGGGGAATGGCGTGCAGGTTATCCTGCTATGAGGTATGTGCAGTTACATTTTTTTCTAGAAGATGTGAATGCTAGAAAATGCTGCATACCAGATTTATGTAAAGTAAGCCTGAATACAGTGATTTAATAGCGACTGGTATGCTTACTTTCTGAGGTAATACTCTTATAGATTTGCAATATAAAACGTTTGCTGGCATGTTTAAACATTTTTATATATACTTTGGTGATAAAACTTTATTGGGGCCTAGTTTTTTTCCACATGGCTGGCTTAAATTTGCCTAGAAACAGTTTCCTGAGGCTTTCCACTGTTACTATGAGTGGGAGGGGCCTAATTTAGCGCTTTTTTGCTCAGTAACTTTTACAGACTGAGACATCCAGCTTCCTCCAGGAGTCCCCTGAATGCTATAGGACCTCTCTCAAGGGCTCTTAGGCTTTCCAAAATCGTTTGTTGGGGAAGGTAGGCCCACAGCAAGGCTGTGGCAGTTTGGTGTGCTGTTAAAAAAACGTCTATCGTTTTTTTTTATTCGTTTTTTGAACTAAGGGGTTAATCATCCATTTGCAAGTGGGTGCAATGCTCTGTTAGCTTATTATACACACTGTAAAAATTTTGTTTGATTTACTGCTTTTTTTCACTGTTTTTCAAATTCTGACAAAAATAGTTTCTCTTAAAGGCACAGTACCGTTTTTATTTTTTGCTTGTTAACTTGGTTTAAAGTGTTTTCCAAGCTTGCTGGTCTCATTGCTAGTCTGTTTAAACATGTCTGACATAGAGGAAACTCCTTGTTCATTATGTTTGGAAGCCATGGTGGAACCCCCTCTTAGAATGTGTACCAAATGTACTGATTTCACTTTAAGTAATAAAGATCATATTCTGTCTTTAAAAAATTTATCACCAGAGGAATCTGACGAGGGCGAAGTTATGCCGACTAACTCGCCCCACGTGTCAGACCCTTTGACTCCCGCTCAAGGGACTCACGCTCTAATGGCGCCAAGTACATCTAGTGCGCCCATAGCGTTTACTTTACAAGACATCGCGGCGGTCATGGATAATACACTGTCAGCGGTATTATCCAGACTACCTGGGTTTAGAAGAAAGCGAGATAGCTCTGGAGTTAGAAGAAATACAGAGCATACTGACGCTTTAAGAGCTATGTCTGATACTCCCTCACAATATACAGAAGCTGAGGAAGGAGAGCTTCTTTCTGTGGGTGATGTTTCTGACTCGGGGAAAAAGATTCAACCTGATTCTGATATGTCTACATTTAAATTTAAGCTTGAACACCTCCGCGTGTTGCTCAGGGAGGTTTTAGCTGCTTTGAATGACTGATACAATTGCAGTGCCAGAATAATTGTGTAGATTGGACAAATACTATGCAGTGCCGGTGTGCACTGATGTTTTTACAATACCTAAAAGGTTTACAGAAATTATTACTAAGGAATGGAATAGACCAGGTGTCCCCCTCCTATTTTTAAGAAAATGTTTCCAATAGATGCCACCACACGGGACTTATGGCAGACAGTCCTTAAGGTGGAGGGAGAAGTTTCTACCCTAGCTAAGCGTACTACTATCCCTGTCGAGGACAGTTGTGCTTTCTCAGATCCAATGGATAAAAAGTTAGAGGGTTACCTTAAGAAAATGTTTATTCAACAAGGTTTTATTCTACAGCACCTTGCATGCATTGCCCCAGTCACTGCTGCTGCGGCTTTCTGGTTTGAGTCTCTGGAAGAGGCTTTACAGGTAGAGACCCCATTGGATGACATACTTGACAAGTTTAGAGCACTTAAGCTAGCCAATTCTTTTGTTTCTGATGCCATTGTTCATTTGACTAAATAACGGCTAAAAATTCTGGTTTTGCTATTCAAGTGCGCAGGGCGCTATGGCTTAAATCATGGTCGGCTGACGTTACTTCAAAGTCTAAGCTGCTTAACATTCCCTTCAAGGGGCAAACCCTATTCGGGCCTGGTTTGAAGGAGATCATTTCTGATATCACTGGAGGAAAAGGTCATGCCCTTCCTCAGGATAGGTCCAAATCAAGGGCCAAACAGTCTAATTTTCGTGCCTTTCCAATCTTCAAGGCGAGTGCGGCATCAACTTCCTCTAATGCAAAACAATAGGGAACTTTTGCCCTTTCCAAGTCGGTCTGGAGACCTAACCAGACCTGGAACAAAGGGAAGCAGGCCAAAAAGCCTGCTGCTGCCCCTAAGACAGCATGAAGTATCAGCCCCCTATCCTTTAACGGATCTAGTAGGGGGCAGACTTATGCTATTCGCCCAGGCTTGGGCAAGAGATGTCCAGGATCCCTGGTCGTTGGAAATTGTATCCCAGGGATATCTTCTGGACTTCAAAGCTTCTCCTCCAAAAGGGAGATTTCACCTTTCACAATTATCCACAAACCAGATAAAGAGAGAGGCATTTTTACACTGTGTTCAAGACCTCCTAGTTATGGGAGTGATCCACCCAGTTCCAAAGTAGGAACAGGGACAAGGATTCTATTCAAATCTGTTTGGTCTGAAGGTTCCCTCTTTTTTGGGAACCACAATCTTAGATCTCAAGATCTTAAACAAATTCCTCAGAGTCCCATCATTCAAAATGGAGACTATTCGTACCATCCTGCCTATGATCCAGGAGGGTCAATACATGACTACAGTGGATTTAAAGGATGCGTATCTTCACATTCCGATACACAAAGATCATCATCGGTTTCTCAGGTTTGCCTTCCTAGACAGGCATTACCAGTTTGTAGCTCTTCCATTTGGGTTAGCAACAGCCCCAAGAATCTTTACGAAGGTTCTAGGGTCACTTCTGGTGGTCCTAAGGCCGCGGGGCATAGCAGTGGCCCCTTATTTAGACGACATTCTAATACAGGCGTCAAATTTCAAAATTGCCAAGTCTCATACGGACATAGTTCTGGCATTTCTGAGGTCGCATGGGTGGAAAGTGAACGAAGAAAAGAGTTCTCTATCCCCTCTCACAAGAGTATCCTTTCTTGGAACTCTAATAGATTCTGTAGAAATGAGGATTTACCTGACAGAGACCAGGTTATCAAAACTTCTAAATTCCTGCCGTGTTCTTTATTCCACTCCTCGCCCTTCGGTGGCTCAGTGTATGGAAGTAATCGGCTTAATGTTAGCGGCAATGGACATAGTGCCGTTTGCACGTCTACATCTCAGACCGCTGCAACTATGCATGCTCAGTCAGTGGAATGGGGATTACACAGATTTGTCCCCTCTACTAAATCTGGATCAAGAGACCAGGGATTCTCTTCTCTGGTGGCTATCTCGGGTCCATCTGTCCAAGGGAATGACCTTTCGCGGGCCAGATTGGACAATTGTAACGACAGATGCCAGCCTTCTAGGCTGGGGTGCAGTCTGGAACTCCCTGAAGGCTCAGGGATCGTGGACTCAGGAGGAGACACTCCTTCCAATAAACATTCTGGAACTAAGAGCGATATTCAATGCTCTTCAGGCTTGGCCTCAGCTAGCGACAATGAGGTTCATTAGATTTTAGTCGGACAACATCACGACTGTGGCTTACATCAACCATCAAGGGGGAACAAGGAGTTCCCTAGCGATGTTAGAAGTCTCAAAGATAATTCGCTGGGCGGAGATTCACTCTTGCCACCTATCAGCTATCCATATCCCAGGAGTGGACAACTGGGAGGCTGATTTCTTGAGCAGACGTTTCATCCGGGAGAATGGGAACTTCATCCGGAGGTCTTTGCCAACCTGGTTCTCAGGTGGGGCAGGCCGGAGCTGGATTTCATGGTGTCTCGTCAGAATGCCAAGCTCCCGAGATACGGATCCAGGTCAAGGGATCCTCAGGCCGAACTGATAGATGCCTTGGCAGTGCCTTGGTCGTTCAACCTAGCTTGTGTTTCCTCCGTTTGACTCGAGCAATCACCTGAGGGAGGAGAGCAAACAGGAGAGGGCTTTGGTGATCCTCATCGCTCCTGCGTGGCCTCGCAGAACGTGGTATGCCGATCTGGTGGACATGTCATCCCTGCCACCGTGGAAGCGTCCACTGAGGCAGGATCTTCTCATTCAGGGACCCTTCCATCATCCGAATCTAATTTCTCTGCAGCTGACTGCCTGGAGATTGAACGCTTGACTTTATCTAAGTGAGGGTTCTCTGATTCGGTCATTGATACCTTGATTCAGGCACGTAAGCCTGTTACTAGAAAGATTTACCATAAGATATGGCGGAAATATCTTTATTGGTGCGAATCCAAGAGCTACTCATGGAGTAGGGTTAGGATTCCTAGGATTTTATCCTTTCTCCAAGAAGGATTGGAGAAGGGGTTATCAGCAAGTTCCTTAAAGGGACAGATTTCTGCTTTGTCTATTTTGCTTCACAAGCGTCTGGCAGATGTTCCAGACGTTCAACCCTTTTCAGGCGGAATCAGGCCTGTGTTTAGACCAATTGCTCCTCCTTGAAGTTTAAATGTAGTTCTTAATGTTCTTTAAGGGGTTCCATTTGAATCTATGCATTCCATAGATATTAAGTTATTATCTTGGAAAGTTTTATTTTTGGTTGCTATTTCTTCTGCTCGCAGTTTCTGAGCTTTCGGCATTACAATGTGATTGTCCTTATCTTTATTTTCCATTCGGATAAGGTTGTTTCTAGCAAAAATATTAATCAGGAAATTGTTGTTCCTTCCTTGTGTCCTACTCCTAACCCTTCTTCTAAGAAGGAGCGTCTGTTACATAATTTGGACGTAGTCTGTGCCTTGAAGTTCTACTTGCAGGCGACTAAAGATTTTCGTCAATCATCTTCATTATTTGTTTTTGCTGGGAAACGTAGGGGTCAGAAAGCTACGGCTACCTCTTTCTTTTTGGCTTAAGAGTATCATCCGTGTTGCATATGAGACTGCTGGACAGCAGCCTCCTTAAAGAATTACGGCTCATTCCACTAGGGCTGTGGCTTCCTCCTGGGCATTTAAAAATGATGCTTCTGTTAAACAGATTTGCAAGGCTGCAACTTGGTCGTCTCTTCACACTTTTTCCAAATTTGATACTTTTGCCTCGTCCAAGGCTGTTTTTGGGAGAAAGGTTCTTCAAGCAGTGGTGCCTTCCGTTTAGGTTCCTGTCTTGTCCCTCCCTTTCATCCGTGTCCTATAGCTTTGGTATTGTATCCCATAAGTAAGGATGAAATCCGTGGACTCGTCATATCTTGTAAAAGAAAAGGAAATTTATGCTTACCTGATAAATTTATTTATTTTACGATATGACGAGTCCACGGCCCACCCTGTCATTTTTTAAAACAGGTTTTTATTTTTTGTTAAACTTCAGTCACCTCTGCTCCTTGACATTTCCTTTCTCTTCCTAACTTCGGTCGAATGACTGGGTTGAGGGGGAAGGGAAGAGCTATTTATGCAGCTCTGCTGTGGAGCTCTTTGCCGCCTCCTGCTGACCAGGAGGCGATATCCCATAAGTAAGGATGAAATCCGTGGACTCGTCATATCGTAAAATAAATAAATTTATCAGGTAAGCATAAATTTCCTTTTTTTTTTTTTTTTTTTAAAGTTTGGTTTTTAGAATGTTTGGATTTTGTCTGTACTGCAGACATGTGCACACTCCTCAACTTACCTTCCTGCTTTTCAACAAAGGATAACAAAATGATGAATATTTGATAATAGAAGTAAATTAAAAAGTTGTTTAAAATTGTATGTTCTATCTGAATCATGAAAGAAAAAAAATAATCTGGGTTTTAGGTCCCTTTTAAAGTTAATGTAAATTTTCACGAATGAAAGCCCTGTTTTTAAAAATTGTATTAAAAACAGGGGCTCTTTCATTCATGAAAGTTTACATTGCAGCCATTTTTTTTTAATACTTACCTTTTCTTCCTTGCAAGCGTTGAACACTGGAGCAGCGATTCCCCAATGTTTTATTTGGGGGGGAAAGCCGTCATTGGAGGAGGCCGGATTCGTCATTTCTGACTTAAGAAGAGAGGACCTGGTAGGGGGAGTTGCTTCTCCAGTGTTCCACGCTTGGAAGGAAAGGTAAGTATTTTTTAAAAAAAAATGGCTGCAATGTAAACTTTTATGAATAGTATTTTTAAAAACATGGCTTTAATTCGTGAAAATATACATTCACTTTAAGGCAAGGGATTGGTGAAGTTTGCCGCAAATGAGATTTGTTTGTTTTGTTTTCAAGTTTTAGACTCGGCTGGTGGTCTATAGCAAGGCAACAGAATGGCTTGTGATTACAAGGCGTTTACTGTCCCTATATTTTCCATACATAATCAGACTCCAATGATAAAGATGCTGAAATAATCTGTTTTTTGTTCTTGTTGCTGTTGTATGTGTTTGTTTATATGAAAATAGAAGAGCTTATATATTTTATCAATATTGTATTGATGTTTGTGCTTCTGCAAAATTCAGGTGCCATTCTTGGACGATCAGATACACAGAAATGCGTTTTCTACAATGCAAACTGGGAGAAAGAGGAGACAAAACGCAGTGGAATTGAAAGCTGCAGTGGGGATAACGATAAAAGGCGACACTGCTTTGCTACATGGAAAAATGTCTCTGGGTCTATTGAAATTGTTAAGCAAGGTTGTTGGTTGGATGACATCAACTGCTATGACAGGTTAGATATACAATACATACTGTTTAAAACGTTATGTCACACAACTTTTATTTTTTTCACTCTTGTTTTTGTCATTTAAATCAAGTTTATTGGCATGACAGATTATAAAGAAGTGATGCCAAAGCATATTGCATAGAGTAGAGGGAGTATGTGATAAAGTGGGAATCTTCCAGGCTCTCTATAATTGTGTATAAAAAAGTATAAGGGGATATCTGTCATTTAGGGATTTTTATTAGTTTGTGGCATTTTATAATGCATTCAGCATGTCTCTTGCATCTTGCCTTTTCTTCTTAAAACGGGTAGAGTCCACAGCTTCATTAATTAATTTTTGGAAATACAGAACCTGGCCACCAGGAGGAGGCAAAGACACCCCAGCCAAAGGCTTAAATACCTCCCCCACTTTCCTCATCCCCCAGTCATTCTTTGCCTTTCGTCACAGGAGGTTGGCAGAGAAGTGTCAGTAGACTACGGAGTAGTCTCTTATGGAGGATAGTACTCTTCAAAATGGGTATGGAGTTTTAAGTAGTCTTGTCAGTCTCTCATTGAGAGCATGGATGAAAGTTAGAGTCCGGAGATGCAGGGAGAGTCTTTCTGTGAAACCATCCCGACTCACATTAACAGCTGCATAAGCAATCGGCGTTGACGAGTATCGCTGCCTGCTTTCTTCACTCAAGTCAATGTCAGAAGCAACACTACTATCTATCAAACTTGACGGACCGTGTTACTGTTCCATGGCATAGATTCCAGTAAGATTGTTTTATTTTACTTTCATTGTGGATGTAATGTAAATGATAGAAGACAGGTTCTCAGTGGGACTCCTTTATCTTTATGGAATCCAGGGTTAATATCTCCTGAGGGGGGTTATTAAACAGTGGGGGACTTTAATCATATTTATGTGATTCTGTCTGCTTATGTGTAGAAATGTTGTAGGAAGATAGATGGCGCTGGTCTGTAAAATTATTTTTTCTCTGATAATGAAGAGAAAAAAAAGGGCTTGAGGTGTATATAGCTACCAGATAAATATGGGTGCAGTATACTCACTCCATATGCTGCAGCAGTTCAGCTCCAAGAACGTATGTCTCCAAAGTAGGATGTGTGGTGTTCCTGTGAAGCCTGTTATTTGGCTGTAAATAGATGGAGACTCCAATGACAAATAATCCAGTGTGCCTAGGATAAACAAAGTAGTAACTTACTCCTTAAAAACAGGAAATCCGGCTTGATACAGCGAAGAAAGAAGTCAGCAGTCTTTCAACTTTCATAAAAAATGTTTTTTAATAGCTCAACGCGTTTCGATGTTTAAAAGTCTTTATCAAGAGCAAAATTTAAAAACAGAAATAAAAAAGTGGTAAAGACAAATGACTGAGTAGAAATGCTGAGGCTCATGGCTATTACGGAACGTACAATTGGCGCACCTCATGACTGGGTGTGGTCACGTTTTCATTCTCCATTTCTGTATCATTACGAGTGGTGGTGGAGAGGACCTGTTTCTCTACTTATCTGGGTCATAGGAGGTGGTGAGTGCCCCAGCCATTGGGGGTGTGAGGTGCCAGTTATTTTTGTCCAAATTTGTCTGTTCAAGTTATAGAGGATTCTGATTTTTCTGAGGAGGATTTCTGAGTCCGATTCTGTTTTCTGCTTAGATTGTATGGAGGCCCACGTAATGCAACCCAATCATTTTATGTTCCGTATGCCATAATAGTGCTCTTTTCTCCCTCTGGGGAGAGATTGGAGTCTACCTCTGAGGATTCTGTGTCCCGTGAGGCGCATTCCCTGGAATTATCTGTTCCTACGCAAGCAGTTGTCCCAAATTCCGTTACCCCTTCTCTGGAAGGAGGTTACTTTCCACCAGAGGTTGATTCTCGGTTGCACATGGCTATATTGTTGGCGCATTTACAGCTTCTTGAGGACCAGCAAAGAGCTTATCATTGTCCTCTTTATCTGGCGGGTCTTTCCTCTAGGGGAGCCCTCTGTGGCTTCAGGGGGACAGCCGTCAGGATCGGGGCCTTCAGATGCCCCGCTGGAGATAAGTTTTGCCTTTGGAGTCAGTCTGACGTGCCTGCATGTATTGCTGCGACAGGTACTGGAGGCTTGGGAGGATTTTAGTCTTCATTTGCCTCCGGATCCTCAGTCTTCTGATTCTAATGGTGAACAGCGCTAGATGTGGATCATACTCCTGTCTGTCTTTTGCTTGTGTATCTAATCCCGGTCTGAGCTCTCTTCCCTGACAGGCTGGCCCTGTCAGTGTTTCTTTTTCTTTCTTGGCGCTCACCTGCGGGTGTGGCCTACTTCTTCTTTTGATCTGATTAGGATTAGAGCTCGAGACTGTTGTAGACCTTTCCTTTTCGGAAACTTTTTCCTTCTCTGGGATTTTTGATACTAGAGATTTTCTGGTTGCGATGGTTGTTACTTCCGGCAGAAGTTGCATTAAAAAAAAAAAAAAAAGGGTTAAGAGACAAAGTTTAAGTTTCAGAGCTTATTTATTTGTCATTGTCTGTTTTTGTTTAGTCTAGACCTGCTAGGCTTTAGAACTTTCAGTTAGCCCTTGAACAGTTCGGTTGTACCCTGGTCAGCAGGCTGGTCCTGGTTTGGTACTAGTTCACTCTGGTCTTTTGGGGTTATATCAGACATTTTGTGTCCTTAACAACAGGCTGGTCCTGTTTGGGTACTAAGTTTGCTTACCTCCTTGTTACGAGGTTGTTTTTCTTGTTTCTACAAGTTATTGGAGGCCCTTCTATCCTAGATATCAGGTTGGTCCCAATTTATTTTGTCTTGCTGGGGCGCCCGATGTTGGTCGTACTCGATACTAAGTGTTTTTGTCCCTGCATAGCTTACAGGGTTGCTATAGCAGTATATTTGTAGTTCCTGAGGTACAGGAGCTAGACTCCTCCCTTCCGAGGGGGGAGGATCAGATGACTGCTTGGAGATCTCCAGTACCTGGTGTAGGGGGCGATTATTCCCCCTATTGGTACTCCTTGTGAATTGGATTGTCTGAGTTTAAGATCTGTTTTCGCCAGTGTTTCTCTCGTCTTTTTTTTAGGATCGCCATGCTTTTCGCTTCCCCTTGCCTTTTGGGGTAGGTCTTTTTTGGTCATCTGGTTGCGGAGACTCAGTTCTTAGGGACCGTTTTTTGTCCTTGCAGTATCCCCCTTTTTTGATCCTATATATTGGGGGATCTGGGGGATTGTTATGCAGTCTCTCTTGCCGTCTACCAATAGGAGTTTTTAGGATGCTCGTTCATATGTTAATTTTCTTGAGCTGTAGATTTTCTGAGGGTTGATCCAGATTAGATCTTTAGAAACTCTCTTATTTTCTCAATCATGGAGTTCTGATCCATGATTGGATCAGTCCTTCCTTAGTCTTTGGACTTTGTGGGTGTTGTCTTAGAGGCCTTTTTGGGGCTGAGTGGGCAGCCACTAGGATACATCTTGTGAGATCAGAGTTCAAGACCCCTTGAAGGGTATGGAAATTTTCAATTCCTAATAAACTTTAGGGTTGTTCCGCAAGGTCTTGATCCGGCACCTGGTTTTTGGGGTGTGGTTTTTTAACCTTGTCTTTGACTCTAGTGTGTGTATGGGGGGGGGGTGAGTTGGTCCGCCTTGCTTTCTGAGTTCTTTTTTCTTTCATGTAATTGGCAAGAGTCCATGAGCTAGTGACATATGGGATATACAATCCTACCAGGAGGGGCAAAGTTTCCCAAACCTCAAAATGCCTATAAATACACCCCTCACCACACCCACAATTCAGTTTTTCAAACTTTGCCTCCTATGGAGGTGGTGAAGTAAGTTTGTGCTAAGATTTCTACGTTGATATGCGCTTCTCAGCATTGTTGAAGCCCGATTCCTCTCAGAGTACAGCGAATGTCAGAGGGACGTGAAGGGAGTATCACCTATTGAATACGATGATTTCCCTGGGTCTTTTTTATGGGTTCTCTGTTATCGGTCGTAGAGATTCATCTCCTACCTCCCTTTTCAGATCGACTATATACTCTCAAATTTACCATTGCCTCTACTAAAGAACTGTTTTAGTACTGGTTTGGCTATCTGCTATATGTGGATGGGTGTCTTTTTGGTAAGTATGTTTTTATTACTTAAGACACTCTCAGCTATGATTTGGCACTTTATGCAAAATATATAAAGTTCTAAATATATGTATTGTACTTATATTTGCCATGAGTCAGGTTCATGTATTTCCTTCTGCAGACTGTCAGTTTCATATTTGGGAATATAAACACTTTAAGAAATTTGTTTCTATCCTGGGGTTTAGTCTTTTTCAATTTTGACTACTTTTGCATTTGCGGGTATTAGGCCCGCGGGTGCGTCAAATGTTAGACTTTATTGCGTCATTTTTGGCGCGGGAAATTACGTTTTTTGACGCAACTTCGTCATTTCCGGCGTCATACGTGACGTCGAGACCTTTCACACGGCGGCGTCAGTGACGCAAGTGTCATTTCCGGTCATTTTTGGCGCCAAAAAAGTTTACGTTACGTTGTGCTTCATACTTGGCGCCAAAGTTTTTTCATTATTTCAATACCCCATTCATGTTTGCCTCCTGCTTTCTTCTCTATCAAGAGGCCTATGCTTTTGCATTTTTTCCCATTCCTGAAACTGTCATTTAAGGAAATAGATCATTTTGCTTTATATGTTGTTTTTTCTTTTTACATTGAGCAAGATGTCCCAATCCGATCCTGTCTCTGAAGTTTCTGCTGGAACATTGCTGCCTAACATCGGTTCTACCAAAGCTAAGTGCATTTGTTGCAAAATTGTAGAAATTATTCCACCGAATGTCATATGTAATAGTTGTCATGATAAACTTTTACATGCAGATAGTGTTTCTATCAGTAATAGTACATTGCCAGTTGCAGTTCCTTCAACTTCTAATGTGCATGATATACCTGTAAATTTTAAAGAATTTGTTTCTGAATCTATTATGAAGGCTTTGTCTGCATTTCCATTTTCTAATAAACGTAAAAGGTCTTTTAAAACTTCTCATTTAGCTGATGAAATTTCAAATTACCAACAACATAATAATTCATCCTCTTCTGCTGAGGATCTATCTGAAACAGAAGATCCTTCCTCAGATATTGACACTGACAAATCTACTTATTTATTTAAAATAGAGTATATGCGTTCTTTATTGAAAGAAGTGTTAATTACTTTGGATATTGAGGTAACCAGTCCTATTGACGTTCAGTCTAATAAACGTTTAAATGCTGTTTTTAAACCTCCTGTGGTTTCCCCAGGTGTTTTTTCCCATTCCTGAGGCTATTTCTGATATGATTTCTAGGGAATGGAATAAGCCAGGTACTTCCTTTGTTCCTTCTTCAAGGTTTAAAAGATTGTATCCTTTACCAGCAAAATCTATAGAGTTTTGGGAAAAGATCCCCAAAGTTGATGGGGCTATTTCTACTCTTGCTAAACGTACCACTATTCCTATGGAAGATAGCACTTCCTTTAAGGATCCTTTAGATAGGAAGCTTGAATCTTATCTAAGGAAGGCCTATTTATATTCAGGTCATCTTCTCAGACCTGCTATTTCTTTGGGTGATATTGCGGCTGCATCAACTTTCTGGTTGGGAAACTTAGCGCAACATGAATTGGATTCTGACGTATCTAGCATTGTTCGCTTACTGCAACATGCTAATCATTTTATTTGTGATGCCATTTTTGATATTATCAGAATTGATGTTAGATCCATGTCTTTAGCTGTATTAGTTAGAAGAGCTTTGTGGCTTAAATCTTGGAATGCTGATATGACATCTAAATCTAGATTACTATCTTTCTTTCCAAGGTAATAATTTATTTGGTTCTCAGTTGGATTCTATTATTTCAACTATTACTGGAGGAAAAGGAGTTTTTTTTGCCTCAGGATAAAAAACCTAAGGGTAAATCTAAGGCTTCTAACCGGTTTCGTTCCTTTCGTCAGAATAAGGAACAAAAACTCAATCCTCCTTCCAAGGAATCTGCTTCCAGTTGGAAGCCTTCCTCAAATTGGAATAAATCCAAGCCATTTAGGAAACCAAAGTCTGCCCCTAAGTCCGCATGAAGGTGCGGCCCTCATTCCAGCTCAGCTGGTAGGGGGCAGATTAAGGTTTTTCAAGGATTTTTGGATAAAATCTGTCCAAAATCATTGGATTCAGAGCATTCTCTATCAACGGTTTCAAATAGGATTCAAAGTAAGACCTCCTGTGAGAAGATTTTTTTTTCTCTCACACATTCCTGTAAATCCAGTAAAAGCTCAGGCTTTTCTGAAGTGTGTTTCAGACCTGGAGTCTTCAGGGGTAATCATGCCAGTTCCTCTTCAGGAACAAGGTTTGGGGTTTTATTCAAACCTATTCATTGTACCAAAGAAAGATAATTTATTCAGACCAGTTCTGGATCTGAAAATTTTGAATCGTTATGTAAGAGTACCAACTTTCAAGATGGTGACTATAAGGACTATTCTGCCTTTTGTTCAGCAAGGACATATGTCCACAATAGACTTGCAGGATGCATACCTTCATATTCCGATTCATCCAGAACACTATCAGTTTCTGAGATTCTCTTTTCTAGACAAGCATTACCAATTTGTTGCTCTTCCATTTGGCCTAGCAACAGCTCCAATAATCTTTTCAAAGGTTCTGGGTGCCCTACTATCTGTAATCGGAGAACAGGCTATTGCGGTGTTTCCTTATTTGGACAATATCTTGGTATTAGCTCAGTCTTTACATACTGCAGAATCTCACACGAATCAACTAGTGTTGTTTCTTCGGAAACATGGTTGGAGGATCAATTTACCAAAAAGTTTCTTGATTCCTCAGACAAGGTTCACCTTTTTAGGTTTCCAGATAGATTCAGTGTCCATGACTCTGTCTCTAACAGACAAGAGACGTTTAAAATTGGTTGCAGCCGGCCGGCGCCTTCAGTCTCAGTCATTCCCTTCAGTGGCTATGTGCATGGAAGTTTTAGGTCTCATGACTGCAGCATCGGACGCAATCCCCTATGCTCGTTTTCACATGAGACCTCTACAGCTTTGTATGCTGAATCAATGGTGCAGGGATTATGCAAAGATATCACAATTAATATCCTTGAATCCCAATGTACGACACTCTCTGACATGGTGGATAGATCACCATCGTTTGGTTCAAGGTGCTTCTTTTGTTCGCCCAACCTGGACTGTGATCACAACAGATGCGAGTCTTTCAGGTTGGGGAGCCGTTTGGGGTCTCTGACAGCACAAGGGGTTTGGAAATCTCAAGAGGCGAGATTACCAATAAATATTTTTGAACTTCGTGCAATTCTCAGGGCTCTTCAGTTCTGGCCTCTACTAAAGAGAGAACCGTTCATTTGTTTTCAGACAGACAATATCACAACTGTGGCTTATGTCAATCATCAGGGTGGGACTCACAATCCCCAAGCAATGAAAGAAGTATCTCGGATACTTGCTTGGGCGGAATCCAGCTCCTGTCTAATCTCTGCAGTGCATATCCCAGGTGTAGACAATTGGGAGGCGGATTATCTCAGCCGCCAGACTTTACATCCAGGGGAGTGGTCTCTCCATCCAGATGTGTTTTCTCAGATTGTTCAGATGTGGGGGCTTCCAGAGATAGATCTCATGGCCTCTCATCTAAACAAGAAACTTCCCAGATACCTGTCCAGGGATGTTCAGGCGGAAGCAGTGGATGCGCTGACACTTCCTTGGTGTTATCAACCTGCTTACATCTTCCCGCCTCTAGTTCTTCTTCCAAGAGTGATTTCCAAAATCATCATGGAACAGTCTTTTGTGTTGCTGGTGGCTCCAGCATGGCCACACAGGTTTTGGTATGCGGATCTGGTTCGGATGTCCAGTTGCCTGCCTTGGCCACTTCCGTTACGGCCGGACCTACTATCTCAAGGTCCTTTTTTCCATCAGGATCTCAAATCATTAAATTTGAAGGTATGGAAATTGAACGCTTCGTTCTAAGTCATAAAGGTTTCTCTGATTCAGTGATTAATACTATGTTACAAGCTCGTAAATCTGTCTCTAGGAAGATTTATTATAGAGTTTGGAAGGCTTACATTTCATGGTGTTCTTCTCATAAATTTTCCTGGCATTCTTTTAGAATTCCTAGAATTTTGCAGTTTCTTCTGGATGGTCTGGATAAGGGTTTGTCTGCAAGTTCCTTGAAAGGACAAATCTCCGCTCTTTCTGTTTTTTTTTACAGAAAAATGCTATACTTCCTGATATACACTGTTTTGTACAGGCTTTAGTTCGTATTAAGCCTGTCATTAAGTCAATTTCTCCTCCTTGGAGTCTTAATTTGGTTCTGAGGGCTTTACAGGCTCCTCCCTTTGAACCTATGCATTCTTTGGACATTAAACTAATTTCCTGGAAAGTGTTGTTCCTTTTGGCTATCTCTTCTGCTAGAAGAGTTTCTGAGCTATCTGCTCTTTCTTGTGAGTCTCCTTTTCTGATTTTTCATCAGGATAAGGCAGTTTTGCGGACTTCTTTTCAATTTTTATCTAAGGTTGTGAATTCTAACAACATTAGTAGAGAAATTGTTGTCCCTTCTTTATGTCCTAATCCTAAGAATTCTTTGGAGAGATCCTTATATTCTTTGGATGTGGTAAGAGCTTTGAAATATGTGGAAGCTACTTAAAATTTCAGGAAGACTTCTAGTCTATTTGTTTTATTTTCTGGTCCTAGGAAAGGTCAGAAAGCTTCTGCTCTTTCCTTGGCTTCTTGGTTGAAACTTTTGATTCATCAAGCTTATTTGGAGTCGGGTCAAACCCCGCCTCAGAGAATTACAGCTCATTCTATCTACTAGATCAGTCTCTAATTCATGGGCTTTTAAGAATGAAGCTTCAGTCGATCAGATTTGCAAAGCAGCCACTTGGTCCTCTTTGCATACATTTACTAAATTCTACCATTTTGATGTATTTGCTTCTTCGGAAGCAGTTTTTGGTAGAAAAGTTCTTCAGGCAGCTGTTTCAGTTTGATTCTTCTGCTTTATGATTTAAGTTTTTTTCTTTCAAAAGTGAAAATAAAACTTATTTTTGGGTTGTGGATTATTTTCCCAGCGGAATATGGCTGTTTTTGTTTTAGTCCCTCCCTCTCTAGTGACTCTTTAGTGGAAGACTCCACATCTTGGGTATTTATTATCCCATATGTCACTAGCTCATGGACTCTTGCCAATTACATGAAAGAAAACATAATTTATGTAAGAACTTAACTGATAAATTCATTTCTTTCATATTGGCAAGAGTCCATGAGGCCCACCCTTTTTATGGTGGTTATGATTTTTTTGTATAAAGCACAATTATTTCCAAATTTCCTTTTGTTGATGCTTTCTACTCCTTTCTTTATCACCCCACTGCTTGGCTATTCGTTAAACTGAATTGTGGGTGTGGTGAGGGGTGTATTTATAGGCATTTTGAGGTTTGGGAAACTTTGCCCCTCCTGGTAAGATTGTATATCCCATATGTCACTAGCTCATGGACTCTTGCCAATATGAAAGAAATGAATTGATCAGGTAAGTTCTTACATAAATTATGTTTTTTCTTGTTCTTTTCCAGGAATGTCCCGGTTCAAGTTGCTAGCTACTTGGTTGGCTAGTTACTAGGGTTTGACGTTTAGTCTGACTGCCTATCCGATGGAAGCCCGCGGCTTTCGTTTGTGTTGTAAACGGAGGTTACTATTCCTTTCCTTTTCTGCTCCCGGGGTTTCTTTCTGTCCTACGGGTGTTCAGTTCTTTGTGCTAGCTCACTGTCTATAGTATGGTAGTCTTGTTCTACCTTTTGTCCTTCTGGGACTTCTGTTCTGGTTAAGGCTCCTTTTGGATCCATGTAAGAGGTGGAATTTTTCCTTTTCTTTGCTCTCCTCCGTCGATAGAGTATTTTCTATGGGACTTTGTCCTCTTGCAGCCTGGAAGCTTCTCTTTTTCGAGGTGTGTTAGGGGCTTCTCTCTCTGTTTTGTCCTTGTCTCTTCGGGGATTGTTTCTGGAGGTTCTTTCAGACCTTAACTGATTCTTCCCTTTCTGTTAGGGAGAATGTGGTGTGGGGGGGTTGGTTTGTTGTAATCCCTTGCCATTGTTCATGGAGAGGTGTTTATGTGGGTGCCTCTAGTGAGTGGAACTTTTGTCTCCTCAGAGGTTTTTGTGCTCAGTGGAGTCCAGAATTTAGTGATCTCTAATTGGTATCCGTATGGTTCTAATTGTTGGGCAGTTACGTTGTCCTCTTTCCATTTTTTTGTTCTTCTGTTGATGTAGTTTTTTAACGGGTTGTGTCAAGCTGTGGTGCAATTAGATTGGGCCGCATTTTTTATTCCGCCCGTTTGCATTCAGTGTCCTCTCTAAGCTTAGGCTTTGATTTGCCAAAAGTAATGACTACAGCTGTGGACTCTCCCTTTTATAAGAAGAAAAACTTATTATGCTTACCTAATAATTTTCTTTTCTTCTGTACGGGGAGAGTCCACAGCGCCCCGCCCGTTTTTTTGGGGGTTTTTTGTGGACGGCCTTAAATTCTTTTTTATTTGTCGTTCTGGCACAATTTTTCACCCTGATATTTCTCCTACTGTTACTTGTTCCCTTGGCAGAATGACTGGGGGATGAGGGAAGTGGGGGAGGTGTTTAAGCCTTTGGCTGGGGTATCTTTGCCTCCTCCTGGTGGCCAGGTTCTGTATTGCCCAAACGTAATGAATGTAACTGTGGACTCATCCCGTACACAAGAAAAGAAAATTATCAGGTAAGCATAATTTAAGTTTCTCTTATGTCTGCCCCTCTCTTCTCTCTCTTCTGTCTGCCTTTCTTTGTGTGTGTCTCTACAGAAAGATATATGGTTTGTGTGTAAATAATATGCAGTTTATATTTCCAAAATGTTTTTTTTATTGCTTCTAACTATTTTTCACATATTTCAAATGTTTTTTGGCTTTGAAACTAACAGAGCATTTTTATGTGTAGCCAGTCCATGGGCTATAAATTCAAAAGAGACTCCCAGCAAACAAATTGTAGAATATTATATAACACCATTTTTTAGATGCAGCCAAGAAAAAATAAGAAAGCTGCATGATGATCTACCTTCATATCTGAGAAGAATTTTGAAATTTAATATTGCAGATTTATTTTGTAAAATAATTATATAGCTTTCTTTTTTTTTTTTTTACTGATTTGCCTGTCACCCAGAAAAAAAGGATCTATGCTAACCAATCTCTAATCTTAATCTGGTTTTGAGGGTTTTACAGGCTCTTCCTTTGGTTCCAGTGGTTCCTAGACTTTTTCAGTTTACTGCCCACTTGGATCTGGAGTTGATTTATTTGCTTTCAGCGTAGTTGTGTTCCCTCTGATTTTTTTTTTTTTTTTTTTTTTTTTAAATAATTTTTTATTGAGGTTTTCAAAATATACATAGAATAATAAGGCTTAAACATTCCAAAAATATGTTCCTTTTGGGTCAACCAAAGCAGATGCATTTCCAACAACATGTAAATTGTCAACATTTGTAGTATGGAGTGATATATGAGAAATCACACTAATTTATAGTGAAGTCAGCTGATGGAGAGTGTCATAAAAATAAGTTTTACCATGAAGGATAGTTAAAAGATAATATTGAGCCTATGTAAAGGAAACCTCATTTCTTATAGTATAAATTCTCTTGTGGTGACTATATAATGCTATGTAGTATAGAATAGTATATAGAAGGTTAGGGGTAATCAGCGGGCAAGAGCCGCTCTAAGTAGGGGAAGGGGAGGTGAAGGGTGGGGAGGGCGGGCGTTCTAATTGTTGATATAGTTAGTAGGTATTGGGGGTTAGCATCGAGAACCTGATGACATGAGTATGTTGGTAGACTGGGCAGATATAATTATAGCGTAGTATGAGATATAATAAGTAGTAATTAAGTAGGACACTCCTGGGTTTTTCGTTTAACTTAAGGTGTGTGGGTCATCTTGATATATAAAAAGACAGGCAAATAAAGGTGTAACCACAGAGTATGTAAGACCAGACAAATTTGACTTCGGCAAGACTTATCTTAGTGAGCAAGAGGATATTCTGCTATGTGGAGGAGCAACAAATAGTTAATGAGACATGCATTAAACCTGACTAGTATGTGTCTCGTAGTAAGCAGAATAGCATCCACATGTAAGTTCAGTAATGGTCAATTGTATACTATTTAACCCAGAATATATGACAAGGATGCAGATATAGAACCAACCTTAAAAAAGAGTAGGACATACGGTGTAGGTGGATATATTTAAACTATTGGAGATACACCTTTATAGAGTAATTTGCACATAATCAAAATATGAAAGATCAGACTAAGAAGCACGCTAAATGAACCTAGGGGTTGACTTAAGTGTCTTTCTACCCTACTAAAATACATAGGTGAATAATTATAACATATGTCTGAAGTTCCATATAAGATATACATACAAATATATCAACAAGTAATGATAAGGGCTAATAAAGCACCCAAAGAACTCGTAACCTGAGAATAGTTACGAAGATTGTAGTAAGAATGTGATGGGAGTGTAGCTGACGAGAGTTGTGGGTAGTAGAAGCCGGGACCACAGATACATAACTCACACCTGCACATATACTGAGGATGGGACTAATATAAAAGCTATTTATAATATAATAAAATTATACTGTGTTGCTGCAATTTGAGTGGGAGATCAGCTCTCTGATGTGTAATGTAGACAGCTTAGAAATATTACCATATCTAGGGTGCATGTAAACCTAAAGACAGGATAATCTGCAAATACACACGTCATACAATAGTTTTAGTCATTAGTTATTCAGTTTAGGAAAGGAGATTCTAAACTACAATCCAAACTATTAAAGTATATAGAACATGAATTTGCAAACTCTAAACTTGTGGGTGAATGCAAGTTAACTATTTCTACATGCAGAGCTAAGTTTTGGTAGGTAAAAGGAGAGGTAGTGATCTAAATATATGTGTAATAGCTTTCCTCCTGTCACCATTCAAGAAGACTATCCCTGCTCTGTCTCATATGCAACCCTTAGCGTATTCAAGATAGGGCTTTTCAACCTCATGTTCTGTAGGTTTAGGATAGGACCAGCCTAGGCAACATGTAGGTACATAGATATATCGTCCTAAATACACAGGCTAAAAGTAGATTAGCATTACTAAAGGTAACTAACATCAGTGAAAAACGCAACTCACGCTAAATTAAACAGATATATATCAGGCAACTAACAAGCATAGTGGGTTGGACACCCTCATCAAACATAATTGTTCTCATTAAGGTGCCTTAATCTTAAAGTCCTGTAACGTTAGTCCAGGCTGCAATGACTAAGTCTAAGCGCTGGGAATTCCTGTAAGGAAAAATGAGTAAAATTACCCAACGCCTATTTTTGTAATGTTCGTAGGTATGTCTCTTAACAGTAGTGCTTGTGGAGGAACATTAAGTTGATGTCTAACAGACCCCATTACCGTATCCTGGGGTTTTAGTGGTAGCCGGCAGCTAACTGAGCCAAGCGGTGTTTTCATCCGTAGTTCCGGTACAGTGAGCTGGTAGATCAGAGGACCCCATATGTCTCTGGGCTTAAGTGGCTGTACGAGTGTTCCAGGTGTTACAAGCGTAGCGGAGAGATCCGAAGGAACCTTCCTCTGCTCCATCAGACCGACCACTTCTTCTGGTAATACAGTAGCAAAACGGCTGGAGGTAATTACAGTGCTGGGCAGCGTTGTGTCAGAACATCTCCCAGTAATTGCTTTAACAACAGTGTGTTGCGTTTCTTGAAGTCGCTCCGCTGGTGTCTCTTCTCTTGCGGTATGGGTGCAGAAGCTATCTGTGCTTGTGCGTAGTGAATGTATGTTGCTTAATAACTGATTGTATCTAAGATCCATCAACTGCCCCAAGCGTTTGAGAAGTACTACCGCCATAGTGAGATCTTCCTCTAAAGCCTCCTGCTCACATTCTGGTAGGTTACGGCTTGATATTAGAGACATTGTGAGGGCCACTGATGTTCTCTCTAGTGGGTGTCAAGTCTGAATAGTCGAGTAGGTCTACAGCCTGATTGTTACCGAAGTAGTAGTCGGAGTGTAGATGGCGCGTGTTAGGCCTCCGTCAAATATCTAACAGTCTGTACTCACTCCCCCGGGTAGCAGCGTATCAGTAAGAGAGTATATTTCCATTGGGGAAGTTTTAGAAGACAGATTACATGCTTGTACTGAGTAAATTGTACAGATTTCAGTAGATAATTGTTAAATTAGGGAATCATCCTTCTGAGCGTTAGTTTGTTCCGTCCACCATGGCTGCCTCTTGGCCACGCCCCCCTGTTCCCTCTGATTTTAAAGAGCACTGTGCACAATTTTTATTTTTTTTTCTTTTCTCCAACATTGGTGTGTCCGGTCCATGGCGTCATCCTTACTTGTGGGATATTCTCTTCCCCAACAGGAAATGGCAAAGAGTCCCAGCAAAGCTGGTCACATGATCCCTCCTAGGCTCCGCCCACCCCAGTCATTCTCTTTGCCGTTGCACAGGCAACATCTCCACGGAGATGGTTAAGAGTTTTTTGGTGTTTAAATGTAGTTTTTTATTCTTCTATCAAGTGTTTGTTATTTTAAAATAGTGCTGGTATGTACTATTTACTCTGAAACAGAAAAAGATTTCTGTTTGTAAGAGGAAGATGATTTTAGCAGACAGTAACTAAAATCGATTGCTGTTTCCACACAGGACTGTTGAGATGAAGTAACTTCAGTTGGGGGAAACAGTTAGCAGACTTTTCTGCTTAAGGTATGACTAGCCATATTTCTAACAAGACCATGTAATGCTGGAAGGCTGTCATTTCCCCTCATGGGGACCGGTAAGCCCTTTTCTTAGTCAAACATAGAAGAATAAAGGGCTTAAAAAAGGGCTTAAAAACTGGTAGACATTTTTATGGGCTAAAACGATTGCTTTATTGGGGCATATTATGCAGATTCTAGCTAATAATTGGCATTATAATCTTGGGGAACGTTTAAAAAACGGCAGGCACTGTGTTGGACACCTTTTTTAGTCTGGGGGCCTTTCTAGTTATAGACTGAGCCTCATTTTCGCGCCATTACTGCGCAGTTGTTTTTGGAGAGCAAGGCATGCAGATGCATGTGTGAGGATCTAAGAATCACTAAAAAAGCTTCTAGAAGGCGTCATTTGGTATCGTATTCCCCTCTGGGCTTGGTTGGGTCTCGGCAAAGCATATAGCTGGGACTGTATAGGGGTCAAATTTAAAAACGGCTCCGGTTCCGTTATTTTAAGGGTCAAAGCTCTGAAATTTGGTGTGCAATACTTTTAATGCTTTAAGACACTGTGGTGAAATTTTGGTAATTTTTGAACAATTCCTTCATACTTTTTCACATATTCAGTAATAAAGTGTTTTCAGTTTGAAATTTAAAGAGACAGTAACGGTTTTATTTTAAAACGTTTTTTGTGCTTTGTTGACAAGTTTAAGCCTGTTTAACATGTCTGTACCATCAGATAAGCTATGTTCTATATGTATGAAAGCCAATGTGTCTCCCCATTTAAATTTATGTGATAATTGTGCCATAGTGTCCAAACAAAGTAAGGACAGTAATGCCACAGATAATGATATTGCCCAAGATGATTCCTCAAATGAGGGGAGTAAACATGATACTACATCATCCCCTACTGTGTCTACACCAGTTTTGCCCACACAGGAGGCCCCTAGTACATCTAGTGCGCCAATACTTATTACCATGCAACAATTAACGGCTGTAATGGATAACTCCATAGCAAATCTTTTATCCAAAATGCCTACTTATCAGAGAAAGCGCGATTGCTCTGTTTTAAACACTGAAGAGCAAGAGGGCGCTGATGATAACTGTTCTGACATACCCTCACACCAATCTCAAGGGGCCATGAGGGAGGTTTTGTCTGATGGAGAAATCTCAGATTCAGGAAAAATTTCTCATCAAGCTGAACCTGATGTTGTGACATTTAAATTTAAATTAGAACATCTCCGCGCACTGCTTAAGGAGGTGTTATCTACTCTGGATGATTGTGACAATTTGGTCATTCCAGAGAAATTATGTAAGATGGACAAGTTCCTAGAGGTTCCGGTGCCCCCCGACGCTTTTCCTATACCCAAGCGGGTGGCGGACATAGTATATAAAGAGTGGGAAAAGCCCGGCATACCTTTTGTTCCCCCCCTTATATTTAAGAAATTATTTCCTATAGTCGACCCCAGAAAGGACTTATGGCAGACAGTCCCCAAGGTCGAGGGGGCGGTTTCTACTCTAAACAAACGCACTACTATTCCTATCGAAGATAGTTGTGCTTTCAAAGATCCTATGGATAAAATATTAGAGGGTTTGCTTAAAAAGATTTTTGTACAGCAAGGTTACCTTCTACAACCAATCTCATGCATTGTTCCTGTCACTACGGCAGTGTGTTTCTGGTTCGAGGAACTAGAAAAGTCGCTCAGTAGAGAATCTTCGTATGAGGAGGTTATGGACAGAGTTCAAGCACTTAAATTGGCTAACTCTTTTGTTTTAGATGCCGCTTTGCAATTAGCTAGATTAGCGGCGAAAAATTCAGGGTTTGCTATTGTGGCTCGCAGAGCGCTTTGGCTAAAGTCTTGGTCAGCGGATGTGTCTTCCAAGACAAAATTGCTTAACATTCCTTTCAAAGGTAAAACATTATTTGGACCAGATTTGAAAGAGATTATTTCAGACATCACTGGGGGAAAGGGCCACGCCCTCCCACACGATAGGTCTTTTAAGGCTAAAAATAAGCCTAATTTTCGTCCCTTTCGCAGAAACGGACCAGCCTCTAATTCTGCATCCTCTAAGCAAGAGGGTAATACTTCACAACCCAAACCAGCCTGGAAACCAATGCAAGGCTGGAACAAGGGTAAGCAGGTCAAGAAGCCTACCACTGCTACCAAAACAGCATGAAGGGATAGCCCCCGATCCGGGACCGGATCTAGTGGGGGGCAGACTCTCTTTGCTCAGGCTTGGGCAAGAGATGTTCAGGATCCTTGGGCACTAGAAATAGTTTCTCAAGGTTATCTCCTGGAATTCAAGGAACTACCCCCAAGGGGAAGGTTCCACAGGTCTCACTTATCCTCAAACCAAAGAGACAGGCATTCTTACATTGTGTAGAAGACCTGTTAAAGATGGGAGTGATACATCCAGTTCCAATAAGAGAACAAGGAATGGGATTTTATTCCAATCTGTTCATAGTTCCCAAAAAAGAGGGAACATTCAGACCAATTTTGGATCTGAAGATCCTAAACAAATTTCTCAAGGTACCATCGTTCAAAATGGAAACTATTCGAACGATTCTACCCACCATCCAGGAAAGTCAATTTATGACTACCGTGGATTTAAAGGATGCGTACCTACATATTCCTATCCACAAGGAACATCATCAGTTCCTAAGGTTCGCTTTTCTGGACAAGCATTACCAGTTTGTGGCACTTCCATTCGGATTAGCCACTGCTCCAAGGATTTTCACAAAGGTACTAGGGTCCCTTCTAGCGGTTCTAAGACCAAGGGGCATTGCAGTAGTACCTTACTTGGACGACATTCTAATTCAAGCGTCGTCCCTGTCAAAAGCAAAGGCTCATACGGACATCGTCCTAGCCTTTCTCAGATCTCACGGATGGAAGGTGAACAAAGAAAAAAGTTCTCTGTCCCCGTCAACAAGAGTTCCCTTCTTGGGAACAATAATAGATTCCTTAGAAATGAGTATTTTTCTGACAGAGGTCAGAAAGTCAAAACTTCTAAGCTCTTGTCAAGTTCTTCATTCTGTTCCTCGTCCTTCCATAGCGCAGTGCATGGAAGTAATAGGATTGATGGTTGCAACAATGGACATAGTTCCTTTTGCACGAATTCATCTAAGACCATTACAACTGTGCATGCTCAAACAGTGGAATGGGGATTATACAGACTTGTCTCCGATGATTCAAGTAGATCAAAAGACCAGAGATTCACTCCGTTGGTGGCTGACCCTGGACAATCTGTCACAGGGAATGAGCTTCCGCAGACCAGAGTGGGTCATTGTCACGACCGACGCCAGTCTAGTGGGCTGGGGCGCGGTCTGGGAATCCCTGAAAGCTCAGGGTCCTATGGTCTCGGGAAGAGTCTCTTCTCCCGATAAACATTCTGGAACTGAGAGCGATATTCAATGCTCTCAGAGCTTGGCCTCAACTAGCAAAGGCCAAATTCATAAGGTTTCAATCAGACAACATGACGACCGTTGCATATATCAATCATCAGGGGGGAACAAGGAGTTCCCTGGCGATGAAAGATGTGACCAAGATAATTCAATGGGCGGAGGATCACTCCTGCCACTTGTCTGCGATCCACATCCCAGGAGTGGAAAATTGGGAAGCGGATTTTCTGAGTCGTCAGACATTCCATCCGGGGGAGTGGGAACTCCATCCGGAAATCTTTGCCCAAATAACTCAATTATGGGGCATTCCAGACATGGATCTGATGGCGTCTCGTCAGAACTTCAAGGTTCCTTGCTACGGGTCTAGATCCAGGGATCCCAAGGCGACTCTAGTAGATGCACTAGTAGCACCTTGGACTTTCAACCTAGCTTATGTATTCCCACCGTTTCCTCTCATTCCCAGGCTGGTAGCCAGGATCAATCAGGAGAGGGCCTCGGTGATCTTGATAGCTCCTGCGTGGCCACGCAGGACTTGGTATGCAGACCTGGTGAATATGTCATCGGCTCCACCATGGAAGCTACCTTTGAGACAGGACCTTCTTGTTCAGGGTCCATTCGAACATCCGAATCTGGTTTCCCTCCAACTGACGGCTTGGAGATTGAACGCTTGATTCTATCAAAGCGTGGGTTTTCAGATTCTGTAATAGATACTCTGATTCAGGCTAGAAAGCCTGTAACTAGAAAAATTTACCATAAAATATGGAAAAAATATATCTGTTGGTGTGAATCCAAAGGATTCCCATGGAACAAGATAAAAATTCCTAAGATTCTATCCTTTCTACAAGAAGGTTTGGAGAAAGGATTATCTGCAAGTTCTCTAAAGGGACAGATCTCTGCTTTATCTGTTTTACTTCACAAAATACTGGCAGCTGTACCAGATGTTCAAGCATTTGTTCAGGCTCTGGTTAGGATCAAGCCTGTTTACAGACCTTTGACTCCTCCCTGGAATCTAAATCTAGTTCTTTCAGTTCTTCAAGGGGTTCCGTTTGAACCTTTACATTCCATAGATATTAAGTTACTATCTTGGAAAGTTTTGTTTTTAGTTGCAATTTCTTCTGCTAGAAGAGTTTCAGAGTTATCTGCTCTGCAGTGTTCTCCGCCCTATCTGGTGTTCCATGCAGATAAGGTGGTTTTGCGTACTAAGCCTGGTTTTCTTCCAAAGGTTGTTTCTAACAAGAATATTAACCAGGAGATAGTTGTACCTTCTTTGTGTCCGAATCCAGTTTCAAAGAAGGAACGTTTGTTACACAATTTGGACGTAGTCCGTGCTCTAAAATTCTATTTAGAGGCTACTAAAGATTTCAGACAAACATCTTCCTTGTTTGTTGTTTATTCTGGTAAAAGGAGAGGTCAAAAAGCGACTTCTATCTCTCTTTCCTTTTGGCTTAAAAGCATTATCCGATTGGCTTATGAGACTGCCGGACGACAGCCTCCTGAAAGAATCACAGCTCACTCCACTAGGGCTGTGGCTTCCACATGGGCCTTCAAGAACGAGGCTTCTGTTGACCAGATATGTAAGGCAGCGACTTGGTCTTCACTGCACACTTTTGCCAAATTTTACAAATTTGATACTTTTGCTTCTTCGGAGGCTATTTTTGGGAGAAAGGTTTTGCAAGCTGTGGTTCCTTCCGTTTAGGTGACCTGATTTGCTCCCTCCCTTCATCCGTGTCCTAAAGCTTTGGTATTGGTTCCCACAAGTAAGGATGACGCCGTGGACCGGACACACCAATGTTGGAGAAAACAGAATTGATGCTTACCTGATAAATTACTTTCTCCAACGGTGTGTCCGGTCCACGGCCCGCCCTGGTTTTTTAATCAGGTCTGATGAATTATTTTCTCTAACTACAGTCACCACGGTATCATATGGTTTCTCCTATATATATTTCCTCCTGTCCGTCGGTCGAATGACTGGGGTGGGCGGAGCCTAGGAGGGATCATGTGACCAGCTTTGCTGGGACTCTTTGCCATTTCCTGTTGGGGAAGATAATATCCCACAATTAAGGATGACGCCGTGGACCGGACACACCGTTGGAGAAAGTAATTTATCAGGTAAGCATAAATTCTGTTTTTTTTTTTTGTTTTTTTTTACGTGTGCAATTTTTGGCCAAGTGTATAAAATGTGTGTACTCTTTTTATTCTTTAGTGTAGACAAACCTGCAAAGGGAAGAACACATACACAAACTTGCAAATACACATTCACAGACTTGAATATCTAATTTGCATATCTTACCCAGAATTCTATTGTGCATTGGTAACATTGTATATGGAGTATTTCTGGGGAAAAGTAAGCGTGGAATCTTGCCTAGGTGTGCTAATTTCCTATGCAAATATTTGTATTGGTTTAATTGGGGAGCAAAAGAGCTGAATGCCCTTTTAAGGGCAATGCCCATACAAATGCCCTTTTCAGGGCAATGGATAGTTTAAGTTTTTTTAGTGTTAAGTTTATTTATTTTGGGGAGTTGTGGGTTTTACTGTTAGGGGGGACTTAAAATTTTTGGTAACTGCAAAAGAGCTGTTTAACTTAGGGCAATGCCCTACAAAAAGCCCTTTTAAGGGCTATTGGTAGTTTTCTAGCATTAGATTAGGGGGTGTTTTTATTTGGGGGGGGCTTTTTAATTTTTATAGGGATTAGGTTTAATTTTTTTATAATTTGTTTATTTTTTCTGTAGTTAATTTTTTTTTTTTTTTAAATTAACAACACAGACTGAGAGGGAGAGAGAGCAAATGAGAGGGGGAGAGAGAGAGCAAATGAGAGGGGGAGAGAGAGAGAGCAAATGAGAGGGGGAGAGAGAGAGAGCAAAAGAGAGGGGGAGAGAGAGAGAGCAAATGAGAGGGGGAGAGAGAGAGAGCAAATGAGAGGGGGAGAGAGAGAGAGAGCAAATGAGAGGGGGAGAGAGAGAGAGAGAGAGCAAATGAGAGGGGGAGAGAGAGAGAGCAAATGAGAGGGGGAGAGAGAGAGAGCAAATGAGAGGGGGAGAGAGAGAGAGCAAATGAGAGGTGGAGAGAGAGAGAGCAAATGAGGAAGGGGGGAGAGAGAGAGCAAATGAGGAAGGGGGGAGAGAGAGAGCAAATGAGGAAGGGGGGAGAGAGAGAGCAAATGAGGAAGGGGGGAGAGAGCAAGCAAATGAGGAAGGGGGGAGAGAGCAAGCAAATGAGGAAGGGGGGAGAGAGCAAGCAAATGAGGAAGGGGGGAGAGAGCAAGCAAATGAGGAAGGGGGAAAGAATGAGGAAGGGGGGAGAGAGCGAGCAAAAGGGGTGGTGAAAGAATCCACCTGGATGAATTCTTTCACCACCCTGCTTTTTTTCGGAATCCATCTGGATGCAGCATAAGCTGCATCCAGGTGGATTCCGAAAATGGCAAGGTGGTTCCGTGACCACAATAGACTGCCCTTCCGAAAATGACAAGGTAGTTCCGTCACCCCAATAGACTCCCTTCTGGGCAGGCTTGCCCACTAGTATGTCTGTGTGTATATGTATATGTGTTATATATATTCTCACTATCTTTCTCTCACACTTACTCTCAGAACAAAATCTAAATCATAGAAAGTGTATTCTACTTTTTATTCCTATGACATGCAGAGTCCACGATTCATTCCAATTACTAGTGGGAATTCAACTCCTGGCCAGCAGGAGGAGGAAAAGAGCTGTTAAGTGTCACTTCCCTTACCCATAATCACCAGTCATTCTCTTTGCCTCTATCACAGGAGGATGTGCGAAGATGGTGTCTAAAAAGATTTTATCCTTTTATGGGTACTTTTCCCTGCAAGCAAGGATTGGGGTCAAGCTGTGTCCATGTCAATCTCTTTAGTAAGAGTAATGGTGGCTTATAGCAGTTAGAAGGCGGCAAGGTGGTCTTTGCTTAAATTCTAACACCAATGCTACCCCTTTATAGAAAACCAGGGTTGGTTACTTTATATTTTTCATAAATATCTTTTGGTTGAGTTATGCTGCAGCTGAGCAGTTACCTGGTCTACAGCAAGTGTGAGGGATATTATGCCACTTCTTTTGCCTAATAAGGGGTCAGTTTACTCAGACCCAGGCTGTTTGGTGCTTGTGTAAATTAGTTAAGGCTCTCTTACTATCCCTGCATGGTCCGTTTTCAGGCACACGAACATATAAGGGTGTTATTTGGGACGGACCAGATCCCTGCACGCAAGATTGAGTGTGACTTGCGATAAGGGGGTTTGTAAAATGCTCTTGCTTTTGTTTATCCCTTATTATGGGATTATGTCTAGTACAGGGTGCCCTACTATATGTTTTTATACATTAAGGGTATTGGGAAACGGTTACCCTTTTGTTTAGACGCTTGTTTTATTTTCTACCAGCGGTGGGGTTAAAAAGTTTTTCCCGCTTGAAATGGTTTATAGCCGCACTGCGTCATTGATTAGACACAAACAGATATCCTTATTAGGGATTCTGAGGTAGTAAATAAAGTCTGTTATCTTGAGTTGCTCTGCGCTTTGTGTGATGGTAAACTGAAGGGACAGGATCCCTCTCGGTAGGGTAATGTATAGTCGGCCCTCTAAGAGGATTTAGAGGGTAACGACTGCATGGTATGTGCGTTGCCTTTGTAGGTCTTAATGGCTTACTGTTAGCTGTGAGTTATAGTGCGCTTGTTTAAAGGATCGGAACTCTGCGCTCCAGGCCTCTGCGTGAAGAGCGGGAAGCTGCCAGATCTTCAGTCTGTGTTGTAATAATGAAATCTCAAGTCTGCGCTGTTGTTTGAGACGTGACTCTCAGCCTGGGGACATTTGATTTTTAGGACGCACTCATATCTAACAATGATAGCTCCCTGGTTTCAGAAGTGAGTTGGTAATATTTTCGCTGCAAAACCAGGTTTTTGGCTTGCTTATGTGTAAAGTTGCACTTGTGTGTATTTAGGGGTTTTGCGTCATTCCTTCACATAGTGCAGGCTTTTATTTAAAATCTTTTATGGATATGCTCTGTGATGCATAGTTAAGTAATTATCTTAGGATGTGGCCTCTTTGTGATCTTGAGATCAGTGAGTCTCTTGCAGACAGTCTGTCTTCTCAGCTATGGGGAAAGATACAGGCTATGTCCAGAGTTACACAGAAAGTCTGTGTTGAGAGTTATTGTAATGCTTTTTCCACGATATATCAGCTTATGTCAGTAAGCTTTTTGACGTAGAAGTTAATATTTATGCATTCTTCAAATGTTTTTTTATTGGTAGGGTATGCTTCCTGGTGGCGTATAATGGCATTACAATTATTTTTTATTGCATGTATACACATCAATAAAGGTTTACATTTAACAAGTCCATCCCTAGGGTTCGGTATGGGATAGTTTTAGTCTGTACAGACTGATGATCTTTTTCATGACTGAAGATCTGTCTCATACGTATATATTAAACCTGTGTTTCATGTTTTTATCACATCTGCTTGTAACATTGTAATTTATATTCTTGGGTGCTCTTACGACACTTATAGGTTTATTTTGTTTTCCTTTTTTAGTCTATTGAGCTCTTTTTCATAATCTCTTCCATATAAGGGATTCTGAAATATCTGTGACATCATATTTTGTCCAAGAATTTATTTTTTTCATTCCTTTTGTAATTTCAAGGTACAGGTGTTCTCTTTGTTTCCAAGCCGGAGCAATTCAGCACTTCATGAAAATCTGGTCAAGCTTGGAATCAAGGGAAGCAATCCGAGAATCTTTCCTCTGATCTATGTCCGCATGAAGAGGCCACCCCCAATCCAATATTAGTTCAGGTAGGGGGCAGACTTTCCTTTTATCTATGTATCAACGAGGTCCCAGATTCCTGGGCTTGGGGATCTTGTCCCCCTGGGGGCAGATTTATCCTGTCTAGGTTATCTATCTAGGTGAAGAGAGAGGTGGTCTTAATCGCATAAGGGATCTACAGTTGTATGCAAAAGTTTAGGTACCCCTGACAATTTACATGATTTTCATTTATAAATAATTGGGTGTTTGGATCAGCAATTTAATTTTGATCTATCAAATAACTGAAAAACACAGTAATATTTCAGTAGTGAAATTAGGTTAATTGGATTAACAGAAAATGTGCAATATGCATTAAAACGAAAATAGACAGGTGCATAAATTTGGGCACCCATGTCATTTTGTTGTTTTGAATACCTGTAACTACCTAGCACTGATTAATTGGAACACACAATTGGTTTGGTGAGCCCATTAAGCCTTGAACTTCATAGACAGGTGCATCCAATCATGAGAAAGGGTATTTAAGGTAGCCAATTGCAAGTTGTAGTTATCTTTGACTCTCCTCTGAAGAGTGGCAACATGGGAGACTTAAAACAACTCTCAAATGACCTGAAAACAAAGATTGTTCAACATTATGGTTTAGGGGAAGGCTACAAAAAGCTATCACAGAGATTTAAGCTGTCAGTGTCCACTGTGAGGAAATAGAAGACCACAGGCACAGTTATTGTTAAAGCCAGAAGTGGCAGGCCAAGTAAAATATCGGAAAGGCAAAGGATGTTGAGAACGGTCCAAAACAGCCCACTGACCACCTCCAAAGACCTACAATATCATCTTGCTGCAGATGGTGTCACTGTGCATCGTTCAACAATTCAGCGCAATTTGCACAAGGAGAAGCTGTATAGGAGAGTGAAAGAAGCCTTTTCTGCACACACACCACAAACAGAGTCACTTGAAGTATGCAAACGCACATTTGGACAAGCCAGCTTCATTTTGGAAGAAGGTGCTGTGGACTGATGAAACAAAGATTGAGTTATTTGGTCATAACAAGGGGCGTTATGCATGGCGGCAAAAGAACACAGCATTCCAAGACAAACACTTGCTATCCACAGTAAAATGTTGTGGGTGTTCCATTATGCTGTGGGACTGTGTGGAAAGTGCCGGTACTGGGAATCTTGTTAAAGTTGAGGGTCACATGGATTCCACTCAATATCAGCAGATACTTGAGAATAATGTTGAGGTATCGGTTACAAAGTTGAAGTTACACTCGGGCTGGATATTTCAACAAGACGACCCAAACACCACTCAAAATCTACTCTGCAGAGGAACAATTACATTTATGCAGAGGAACAAGTACAATGTTCTGGAATGGCCACCCCAGACCTTAATATCATTGAAAATCTGTGGGGTGATTTGAAGCGGGCTGTCCATGCTCGACAACCATCAAACCTAACTGAACTGGAGATGTTTTGCAAAGAGGAATGGTCCAAAATACCTTCCTTCATTCAGAATCCATACACTCATTACAAGCTATAGGAAGCGTCTAGAGGCTGTTATTTCTGCTAAAGGAGGCTCTACTAAATATTGATGCAATATTTCTGTTGGGGAGCCCAAATTTTTGCACCTGTCTAATTTCGTTTTGATGCATATTGCACATTTTCTGTTAATCCAATAAACCTCATTTCACTACTGAAATATTACTGTGTCCTTCAGTTATTTGATAGATCAAAATGAAATTGCTTATCCAAACACCCAATTATTTATAAATGAAAATCATGAAAATTGTCAGGGGTGCCTAAACTTTTGCATACGACTATCTTCTCGCGCACTGATGGTTCCAGTTCCCGTGGATTTTTACTTTCCATTTTTGTGGTTCCCAAGTAGGAGGGATCTTCCCGGACCATGTTGGACTTCAAATGTTTCAAACTAGTTCCGTTCACTTTATTCAGGAGGGTCAGTTCTTGACCTCCATAGGCCTGAAGGACGCGTTTCTTCATGCTCCTATTCACAGGGTACATCAGCTTTCCTTGTGGCTTTTCCTTTATAGTCCAACACTTTCAGTTTTGTTGTACTTACATTTGCCTTGCTACAGATCCTAAAATATTTACAATGGTTCTATGGGTCTTTGTGGCAGTGCTTATATTTCAGGGAGTAGTGGTGGTTCCTTACCTGGACGACTTCTTGGTATAGTCGCCATCTTTTTAGTAATAAGATCTCATTCTGAGATCCTTTTGTCTATTCTACATTCCAATGGGTGGAAAGTGAATCTGGAGAAGGTTCCCTGGCGCCACTCCCCAGGATGTGTATCTTGGGTATGAGTATAGACTCTCTTTACATGAGGATTTTTCTGACAGATGTCAAAAAATCCAATTTTCTTGCATGTCTCTTCTGTCTTCTATCCCGTCCATCAGGGGCTCAGTATATGGAGCTAATTGGTCTAATGGATGCTTCCAGGAACATTATTCACTTTGGTTTGTTTCTTTTTGAGATTTCTTCAGGTAGGCATGCTCAGTCCATGGAACTCCCTATCAAGAGATTCTCTATCTTGGTGGTTTTCGCAGGACCACCTGTCTCAATTTCATGCTTCCTGAGAACTTCAGGGGTGATTGTTACCACAGATGCCAGCCTATCGGGCTAGGGAGCAATTTGGAGTCCTTTAACGCCTCAGGGTTTTTGGGTTCAAGAGGATTCTTCTTTCCCATAAACCTCATAGTTGATAGCTCTTAAAAGCCTGGCCTTATTTAGGTTGGGTCCGGTTTATTAGATTCCTATTGGACAACTTCTCATCGGTGGCATACGTCTTCCACCAGAGAGGATCTCGGATTTCGTTGGCTATGAAGGAGGTGTCTCACATTTCAGTGAACGAAGTCTCACGTTTGTCTCCTCTCTGCCTTCCACATTCCAGGGATGGTCTACTGGGAATCGGATCGTCTGAGTAGGCAGACCTTTCATTCCGGGGCGTGGGCTCTCCACCCTGAGGTATTTTCAATGATATCCCTCAGGTGGGGGGTTCTGGATTTGCATCTGATGGCGTCGCACCCTGGGAGGGTTTGGATTTCTGTACTATCCTTAACTAGGCTTAAAAGCTGTGTGTACAGCAATGCTATGGCGTAAAGGCGAGTCTAGCTAACAGCAGACTTGAAGTACTAAGTGTGTCCTTGTGAACCTCATTTGCTTCTCTTGTGATCGCCAACCTTCTTAGGTACGGTTCTGGATCGAGAGATCCACAGACCGCTCTGATCGACGCTCTGGCGGTGACTTGGAACTTCAGTGTGACATCTATCCTCTTCGTTTGCTCTCCTTCCTTGAGTTATTGCTTGTATCAAGCAGGAGATGGCGTCGGTGTTTCTAATTGCACCTGCCTGCCCTCGTAGGACCTGATTCGTGGAATAGTCCACTGTAGCTTGGTGGTTATCTTCCCTGCTTTGCGAGCAGGAGGTCATGAAATTAAATCCACACAGAGATTTAGATTTAAATCTGGTGAGGATGTCTGTCTTCATCCTTGTAGGTTGTTTTTGAGGAAGAACCTTGAAATCCGGGTCTCTTCCTCCACTCACATCTGGTTTCTCTGCTGCTATACCATGCTTCAGACTTGTATTCTTGAGATTTACCATACGGTATGGCTAAATACCTTTTATTGGTGAAAATTGAGGGGTTTTCTCTTGGAGCAGTGTGAGGGTACCTCAAATTTTGTCTTCTGGATGGCCTGGAGAAAGCTTTTGCAGTCAGTACTTGGAGGGGTCAGATTTCTGCTCTGTCTATGCTTTTGCTCAAAGATCTGGCATATCTGCCAGATGTTCAATCTTTTGTGCAGGCCTTTGTCAAAACCAGGCCTGTGTTTTTTTCTTGTTGCTCCTCCTTAGAGCGTTAATCTTGTTCTTAAAGTTCTGCAGCAGGCTCCGTTTGAGCATATGCATGCAGTTGATAGTACATTGTTATCTGAGAGAGTTTGGTTTCTTCTTGCTATTTCGTCTGCTTGAAGAGTTTTCAGTGTTTCAGTATGATACACTTATCTTTTATTTTTATGAGGATAAGGCGATCCTGCGTTCTACTTTTGAGTTTTCTTCCTAAAGTGGTATCGGATCGCAACATCAATCAAGAAATTGTTGTTCCTTCCTTTTTGTCAGAATCCTTCTCAGTAGGATAGTCTATTAGACAATCTGGATGCTGTACGTGCCCAAAGATTTTATCTACAAGCAACTAAAGATTTTTGGCAGTCTTCTGCCCTGTTATTTTTTTTTGAGCAGTGTTATCCGATCAGCATATGAGTCGGCTGGACTACAGCCTCCTGGGAGAACTACAGCTAATTCCACTAGGGCTGTTTTCTTCTTCCTGGGCTTTCAAAATGAAGCATCTGTGGAGCAAATCTGCAAGGCGGTCATTTGGTCCTCTTTGCATACTTTTTCCAAATTCTACAAATTTTATATTTTTGCCTCTCCTTAGGCTTCTTTTTGGGAGAGCAGTTCTTATAGCGGTGGTACCTTCTGTTTAGGTCAGGCTGTCTTATTCTCCCTCCCTCTCATTCTGTGTCCTCTAGCTTGGGTATTGGTTCCCACTAGTAATTGCAATGAATCGTGGACTCTCCATGCCCTTCATCCTCTTTTTATTAGACCTTCAGCTTTTATCCTGCAAGGTTGATTTTTTTCTTCTTCTGAGTTTTCAGCTTTGTCATGCAAAACTTTTTTTTTTTATTATTATTTATTCCCCCCCCCCCCCCCCCCAATCCGGATAAGGCTGTTCGTCTCACTAGTTATTGCTTTCTTCCTTAGGTAGTATCTACACATACTATTAATCAGGAAATTGTGGTTCCTTCTTTTTGCCTAGCTCCTAAGGGGCGTCATGTTGATGTCATGAGAGCCCAATATTATGTGGACTTTTTTCTTTTTGTTCATTTTTCTGGGCCTTGCAAGGGTCAGAAAGCTACGACTGTTACTTTGGCTGCCTGGCTTAAAGCCTTAAATTCGTATTGCATATCAGGTTGTGGGGAGAGCTCTCCGTGAGCGCATTATTGCTCGTTCTACTAGGACAGTTGGCCAGTTGGGCTTTTTAGTAATGAGGCCTCTATTGCTTTGCAAGGTCACTACTTTGTCATCTTTGCACACTTTTTTGAAGTTGTATCACTGATGTGTGTGTGTACCTCTTCTGAGTTTTTTGGGGGTTATTTTGGCAGGAAAGTTCGGTAGGCCACAGTGTCTGATCAGTATTTTACCTGCCATCTCTGTTTTGTCCCCCTCTTGGTGATTTTGTGGACTTCCTTTCCTGGGTATAGATTCCCACACGTGACGACTTGCTGACTCTTACCATCTAATGAAAGAAAACAAAATATATGCTTACCTGCTAAATTCATTTTTGGGACCTTTTTTTTTTTTTTCTTTTTTTTTTATAATCATCCTTGGTTGATGCCTTTTTAAAGGGATGTAGCTGTAGTTTGGAAGACCTTTAAAATATACATAATACTCACTTATTTCTTGAACCGAAATGTTGGAGGTTTTAACAGATTACCATTTGAACAGCATTTTCTCTTATGGAACTGTTTTCTGTAGCCATCTAGGTCAGCCATGAGATTTACTTTTTCTCATGCTCTACAATTTACTTCCAACTCCTTCCCAAAAACTTCAATTTTATTATTATAGTTTAGGTTTAGATATTGCCATACAATTGTGTAACTAAACATAATCAACACTTTTGAACAGCTGCATGACAAAAAGACAGGCACACTTCTTGTATATGATACTATGTTTTGCTATCAAAAGATTTTACTATTACTGGAATTGATCAATTTAAATTGTTAATCTATTTCCTACTGCTCTCGTCTCAAATTACTAGTCTTAGGTTTTTAATTAGATGCACAGGTTTTTTTTTCCAAATGTTATATTACATTTTAATAAGTTATCTTGACTGCTGATAGTTAATAGTAGTGCTTTTATTAATTAATTTATTGGTTAATTCTAAAGTATGAGCTTCTCTGCTTTTTTCGTAGAAGTGAATGCATAGAGAAAAAAGAAAACCCAGATGTATTTTTTTGTTGCTGTGAAGGCAATGTGTGCAATGAACGATTTATCCATTTGCCCGAGATGGAAATTACACAGCGTGAGTATTTTTTTTTACATTTTTTATTTTTAATCAATGTTGCTCAAATTGCTATAGTTTTATGTGATTATCTATTTCATTTAGCATTATAATGACATAAATTAGAATCTAATTGCTGTAATATTCATTTTAAATCGGTCTTGAGGAAAATAAATTTTGCAATAATTAGGTAAGATTCTTGGCATATTAGGGAATAATATGGACGATATGTCTGAAACCAGTTTATATATATATATATATATATATATATATATATATATATATATATATATATATATATATATATATATATATATATATATATATGAGAAAAAGATGTGATACCCGCGCTGTATTAGTTCTATTAAGTGACGTATAAATATAAATGTATGTATAAATACATAAATAAATCCCGTATAATATAACGGAAATAAATACAAATATATATGCGTAGTAGCACAAGTCCACAGATTTATTTAGATGTTCAGAAAGGCTGCTGAAAAAGGATTTGTGGAGACTCCCAGCTTGTCTCCACGGCTAGAAAGAAAATCAGGTAAAAAGAGTTTATATTCTGCGCCTTTCTTCTGCGGAGTATAAAGTTGTGGGGCAAAAAACAGCCCCTATAACTAAGCACTTACTTCAGGCAACCTCAATCCGTATGAGGTAAGTAATCACCAAAGTATAGATGTTGTTCCAGGATCAATGTAGGTTGTCATCCGTAAGCTGATTCACTGATGTAAAAGAAACAATATATCCAATGTGCTGTGAAAAACCGGGTTGAGTGCAGAATCTTCGCCACCCAGTCAGATGTCTCCAATGATATGTGAAAAGGAAACAGACAAAAGTGCCCAACAATAGTGAAGTACGCCTTTATTAATTAAAACATATACACATATATAAGCCTCAGATGTCAGCCCACTCACACTAGGCGACCTCAATCAATATGAGGTAAGTTAAAAACCAATAATAGGAGAACATCAAGTGGCGAATCAAATAATGCACCAGCCCAGCGAATAAATAAAAATCACTCAGTTGGTACCGTACTGCGTCCCTGACGCGTTTCGAAGTTGCCTTCTTCCTCAGAGGGATAGAAGTACGGAGATACTTACACATTTAGATCAAGATGTTTCGTATGATGCGGTATTGGTCCACCTTAAATGTGTGAATAGTACAGACGATCGGGTCTCATGACATGGTCACATGACCCTGTTTAGACCAATCACGCATCAGGATGTTTAATCCAATGAACCGCGAGCTAGTGTAACCAATCAGTGGACGGAAATTTCGTCCGTGGTCACACGCCGCGGGTTTTTAAATCACTCTTGATCTAAATGTGTAAGTATCTCCGTACTTCTATCCCTCTGAGGAAGAAGGCAACTTCGAAACGCGTCAGGGACGCAGTACGGTACCAACTGAGTGATTTTTATTTATTCGCTGGGCTGGTGCATTATTTGATTCGCCACTTGATGTTCTCCTATTATTGGTTTTTAACTTACCTCATATTGATTGAGGTCGCCTAGTGTGAGTGGGCTGACATCTGAGGCTTATATATGTGTATATGTTTTAATTAATAAAGGCGTACTTCACTATTGTTGGGCACTTTTGTCTGTTTCCTTTTCACATATCATTGGAGACATCTGACTGGGTGGCGAAGATTCTGCACTCAACCCGGTTTTTCACAGCACATTGGATATATTGTTTCTTTTACATCAGTGAATCAGCTTACGGATGACAACCTACATTGATCCTGGAACAACATCTATACTTTGGTGATTACTTACCTCATACGGATTGAGGTTGCCTGAAGTAAGTGCTTAGTTATAGGGGCTGTTTTTTGCCCCACAACTTTATACTCCGCAGAAGAAAGGCGCAGAATATAAACTCTTTTTACCTGATATATATATATATATGAAACAAAAATGAAAATTCTGAACCACTGGATCAAATTTAATTAAAAAAAATATATATTGTAAGACCATTTGCTAAATATGCACTCTTCAAAGTGTAAAGTATTAAATTAAACAGAGGGATACGTTTGAAGAAGAAACCACTTGGAGTCTGTGTACTATCATTAATATATTTCATTATCATTAATATATATCCTTAAATTAATGTTTAATAGGCATATTATCTTTATACCTACCATTTTATGTACTTAAACACAGATGGACCAACACCACATTTAGTGGAGATAATACAAACTACAGTTTAAACTGCAAAGGGATTAAAGAAACATGTTCTAATCTTATGGTCTTCAGCACAGAGGATAATATTAAAGACTAGCTTTGCTAATGACAGTGCCTAGTTATGTTTACTTCACTTACAAGTTTGCGTTGACTACTACAAATAAAGCTGTATGGAGTTTAGCTATTGAAAAACAATTACAGGTGTTAATGCAATACCATTTCTTTCATGTAATTAGCAAGAGTCCATGAGCTAGTGACGTATGGGATATACATTCCTACCAGGAGGGGCAAAGTTTCCCAAACCTCAAAATGCCTATAAATACACCCCTCACCACACCCACAAATCAGTTTTACAAACTTTGCCTCCCGTGGAGGTGTTGAATTAATTTTGTGCTAGATTCTTCGTTGATATGCGCTTCGCAGTAGGCTGGAGCCCAGTTTTCCTCTCAGTGTGCAGTGAATGTCAGAGGGATGTGAAGAGAGTATTGCCTATTTGAATTCAATGATCTCTTTCTACGGGGTCTATTTCATAGGTTCTCTGTTATCGGTCGTAGAGATTCATCTCTTACCTCCCTTTCTCCAACATTGGTGTGTCCGGTCCACGGCGTCATCCTTACTTGTGGGATATTCTCTTCCCCAACAGGAAATGGCAAAGAGTCCCAGCAAAGCTGGCCATATAGTCCCTCCTAGGCTCCGCCCACCCCAGTCATTCTCTTTGCCGTTGCACAGGCAACATCTCCACGGAGATGGTTAAGAGTTTTTTGGTGTTTAAATGTAGTTTTTATTCTTCTATCAAGTGTTTGTTATTTTAAAATAGTGCTGGTATGTACTATTTACTCTGAAACAGAAAAGGATGAAGATTTCTGTTTGTAAGAGGAAGATGATTTTAGCAGACAGTAACTAAAATCGATTGCTGTTTCCACATAGGACTGTTGAGATGAAGTAACTTCAGTTGGGGGAAACAGTTAGCAGACTGTGTAATACTGGAAGGCTGTCATTTCCCCTCATGGGGACCGGTAAGCCATTTTCTTAGTCAAACAAACAGAATAAAGGGCTTAATATGGGCTAAAAAACTGGTAGACATTTTTATGGGCTAAATCGATTGCTTTATTTGGGCATATTATTCAGATTTAGGCTAACAATTGGCATTTATAATCTTGGGGAACGTTTATAAAACGGCAGGCACTGTGTTAGACACCTTTCTCAGTCAGGGGGCCTTTCTAGTTATAGACTGAGCCTCATTTTCGCGCCATTACTGCGCAGTTGTTTCTCCAACATAGGTGTGTCCGGTCCACGGCGTCATCCTTACTTGTGGGATATTCTCTTCCCCAACAGGAAATGGCAAAGAGCCCAGCAAAGCTGGTCACATGATCCCTCCTAGGCTCCGCCTACCCCAGTCATTCTCTTTGCCGTTGTACAGGCAACATCTCCACGGAGATGGCTTAGAGTTTTTTAGTGTTTAACTGTAGTTTTTATTATTCAATCAAGAGTTTGTTATTTTGAAATAGTGCTGGTATGTACTATTTACTCAGAAACAGAAAAGAGATGAAGATTTCTGTTTGTATGAGGAAAATGATTTTAGCAACCGTCACTAAAATCCATGGCTGTTCCACACAGGACTGTTGAGAGCAATTAACTTCAGTTGGGGGAACAGTGAGCAGTCTCTTGCTGCTTGAGGTATGACACATTCTAACAAGACGATGTAATGCTGGAAGCTGTCATTTTCCCTATGGGATCCTTTAAGCCATGTTTATTAAGATCGTAAATAAGGGCTTCACAAGGGCTTATTAAGACTGTAGACTTTTTCTGGGCTAAATCGATTCATTATTAACACATATTTAGCCTTGAGGAATCATTTATTCTGGGTATTTTGATATAATAATATCGGCAGGCACTGTTTTAGACACCTTATTCTTTAGGGGCTTTCCCAAATCATAGGCAGAGCCTCATTTTCGCGCCGGTGTTGCGCACTTGTTTTTGAGAGGCATGACATGCAGTCGCATGTGAGAGGAGCTCTAATACTTAGAAAAGACTTTCTGAAGGCGTCATTTGGTATCGTATTCCCCTTTGGGCTTGGTTGGGTCTCAGCAAAGCAGATACCAGGGACTGTAAAGGGGTTAAAGTTAAAAACGGCGCCGGTTCCGTTATTTTAAGGGTTAAAGCTTCCAAATTTGGTGTGCAATACTTTTAAGGCTTTAAGACACTGTGGTGAAAATTTGGTGAATTTTGAACAATTCCTTCATGTTTTTTCGCAATTGCAGTAATAAAGTGTGTTCAGTTTAAAATTTAAAGTGACAGTAACGGTTTTATTTTAAAACGTTTTTTGTACTTTGTTATCAAGTTTATGCCTGTTTAACATGTCTGAACTACCAGATAGACTGTGTTCTGAATGTGGGGAAGCCAGAATTCCCATTCATTTAAATAAATGTGATTTATGTGACAATGACAATGATGCCCAAGATGATTCCTCAAGTGAGGGGAGTAAGCATGGTACTGCATCATTCCCTCCTTCGTCTACACGAGTCTTGCCCACTCAGGAGGCCCCTAGTACATCTAGCGCGCCAATACTCCTTACTATGCAACAATTAACGGCTGTAATGGATAATTCTGTCAAAAACATTTTAGCCAAAATGAACACTTATCAGCGTAAGCGCAACTGCTCTGTTTTAGATACTGAAGAGCATGACGACGCTGATAATAATGGTTCTGAAGGGCCCCTAACCCAGTCTGATGGGGCCAGGGAGGTTTTGTCTGAGGGAGAAATTACTGATTCAGGGAACATTTCTCAACAAGCTGAACCTGATGTGATTACGTTTAAATTTAAGTTGGAACATCTCCGCATTCTGCTTAAGGAGGTATTATCCACTCTGGATGATTGTGACAAGTTGGTCATCCCAGAGAAACTATGTAAAATGGACAAGTTCCTAGAGGTCCCGGGGCTCCCAGAAGCTTTTCCTATACCCAAGCGGGTGGCGGACATTGTTAATAAAGAATGGGAAAGGCCCGGTATTCCTTTCGTCCCTCCCCCCATATTTAAAAAATTGTTTCCTATGGTCGACCCCAGAAAGGACTTATGGCAGACAGTCCCCAAGGTCGAGGGAGCGGTTTCCACTTTAAACAAACGCACCACTATACCCATAGAGGATAGTTGTGCTTTCAAAGATCCTATGGATAAAAAATTAGAAGGTTTACTTAAAAAGATGTTTGTTCAGCAGGGTTACCTTCTACAACCAATTTCATGCATTGTCCCTGTAGCTACAGCCGCATGTTTCTGGTTCGATGAGCTGATAAAGGCGGTCGATAGTGATTCTCCTCCTTATGAGGAGATTATGGACAGAATCAATGCTCTCAAATTGGCTAATTCTTTCACCCTAGACGCCACTTTGCAATTGGCTAGGTTAGCGGCTAAGAATTCTGGGTTTGCTATTGTGGCGCGCAGAGCGCTTTGGTTGAAATCTTGGTCAGCTGATGCGTCTTCCAAGAACAAGCTACTTAACATTCCTTTCAAGGGGAAAACGCTGTTTGGCCCTGACTTGAAAGAGATTATCTCTGATATCACTGGGGGTAAGGGCCACGCCCTTCCTCAGGATCGGCCTTTCAAGGCAAAAAATAAACCTAATTTTCGTCCCTTTCGTAGAAATGGACCAGCCCAAAGTGCTACGTCCTCTAAGCAAGAGGGTAATACTTCTCAAGCCAAGCCAGCTTGGAGACCAATGCAAGGCTGGAACAAGGGAAAGCAGGCCAAGAAACCTGCCACTGCTACCAAGACAGCATGAAATGTTGGCCCCCGATCCGGGACCGGATCTGGTGGGGGGCAGACTCTCTCTCTTCGCTCAGGCTTGGGCAAGAGATGTTCTGGATCCTTGGGCGCTAGAAATAGTCTCCCAAGGTTATCTTCTGGAATTCAAGGGGCTTCCCCCAAGGGGGAGGTTCCACAGGTCTCAGTTGTCTTCAGACCACATAAAAAGACAGGCATTCTTACATTGTGTAGAAGACCTGTTAAAAATGGGAGTGATTCATCCTGTTCCATTAAGAGAACAAGGGATGGGGTTCTACTCCAATCTGTTCATAGTTCCCAAAAAAGAGGGAACGTTCAGACCAATCTTAGATCTCAAGATCTTAAACAAGTTTCTCAAGGTTCCATTGTTCAAGATGGAAACCATTCGAACTATTCTTCCTTCCATCCAGGAAGGTCAATTCATGACCACAGTGGATTTAAAGGATGCGTATCTACATATTCCTATCCACAAGGAACATCATCGGTTCCTAAGGTTCGCATTCCTGGACAAGCATTACCAGTTCGTGGCGCTTCCTTTCGGATTAGCCACTGCTCCAAGGATTTTCACAAAGGTACTAGGGTCCCTTCTAGCTGTGCTAAGACCAAGGGGCATTGCTGTAGTACCTTACTTGGACGACATTCTGATTCAAGCGTCGTCCCTTCCTCAAGCAAAGGCTCACACGGACATTGTCCTGGCCTTTCTCAGATCTCACGGATGGAAAGTGAACGTGGAAAAGAGTTCTCTATCTCCGTCAACAAGGGTTCCCTTCTTGGGAACAATAATAGACTCCTTAGAAATGAGGATTTTTCTGACAGAGGCCAGAAAAACAAAACTTCTAGACTCTTGTCGGATACTTCATTCCGTTCCTCTTCCTTCCATAGCGCAGTGCATGGAAGTGATCGGTTTGATGGTAGCGGCAATGGACATAGTTCCTTTTGCGCGCATTCATCTAAGACCATTACAACTGTGCATGCTCAGTCAGTGGAATGGGGACTATACAGACTTGTCTCCGAAGATACAAGTAAATCAGAGGACCAGAGACTTACTCCGTTGGTGGCTGTCCCTGGACAACCTGTCACAAGGGATGACATTCCGCAGACCGGAGTGGGTCATCGTCACGACCGACGCCAGTCTGATGGGCTGGGGCGCGGTCTGGGGATCCCTGAAAGCTCAGGGTCTTTGGTCTCGGGAAGAATCTCTTCTACCGATAAATATTCTGGAACTGAGAGCGATATTCAATGCTCTCAAGGCTTGGCCTCAGCTAGCGAGGGCCAAGTTCATACGGTTTCAATCAGACAACATGACAACTGTTGCGTACATCAACCATCAGGGGGGAACAAGGAGTTCCCTAGCGATGGAAGAAGTGACCAAAATCATTCTATGGGCGGAGTCTCACTCCTGCCACCTGTCTGCTATCCACATCCCAGGAGTGGAAAATTGGGAAGCGGATTTTCTGAGTCGTCGGACATTGCATCCGGGGGAGTGGGAACTCCATCCGGAAATCTTTGCCCAAGTCACTCAGCTGTGGGGCATTCCAGACATGGATCTGATGGCCTCTCGTCAGAACTTCAAAGTTCCTTGCTACGGGTCCAGATCCAGGGATCCCAAGGCGGCTCTAGTGGATGCACTAGTAGCACCTTGGACCTTCAAACTAGCTTATGTGTTCCCGCCGTTTCCTCTCATCCCCAGGCTGGTAGCCAGGATCAATAGGGTCCGTTCGAACATCCGAATCTGGTTTCACTCCAGCTGACTGCTTGGAGATTGAACGCTTGATCTTATCGAAGCGAGGGTTCTCAGATTCTGTTATCGATACTCTTGTTCAGGCCAGAAAGCCTGTAACTAGAAAGATTTACCACAAAATTTGGAAAAAATATATCTGTTGGTGTGAATCTAAAGGATTCCCTTGGGACAAGGTTAAGATTCCTAAGATTCTATCCTTCCTTCAAGAAGGATTGGAAAAAGGATTATCTGCTAGTTCCCTGAAGGGACAGATTTCTGCCTTGTCTGTGTTACTTCACAAAAAGCTGGCAGCTGTGCCAGATGTTCAAGCCTTTGTTCAGGCTCTGGTTAGAATTAAGCCTGTTTACAAACCTTTGACTCCTCCTTGGAGTCTCAACTTAGTTCTTTCAGTTCTTCAGGGGGTTCCGTTTGAACCCTTACATTCCGTTGATATTAAGTTATTATCTTGGAAAGTTTTGTTTTTAGTTGCAATTTCTTCTGCTAGAAGAGTTTCAGAATTATCTGCTCTGCAGTGTTCTCCTCCTTATCTGGTGTTCCATGCAGATAAGGTGGTTTTACGTACTAAACCTGGTTTTCTTCCAAAAGTTGTTTCTAACAAAAACATTAACCAGGAGATTATCGTACCTTCTCTGTGTCCGAAACCAGTTTCAAAGAAGAAACGTTTGTTGCACAATTTGGATGTTGTTCGCGCTCTAAAATTCTATTTAGATGCTACAAAGGATTTTAGACAAACATCTTCCTTGTTTGTTGTTTATTCCGGTAAAAGGAGAGGTCAAAAAGCAACTTCTACCTCTCTCTCTTTTTGGATTAAAAGCATCATCAGATTGGCTTACGAGACTGCCGGACGGCAGCCTCCCGAAAGAATCACGGCTCATTCCACTAGGGCTGTGGCTTCCACATGGGCCTTCAAGAACGAGGCTTCTGTTGATCAGATATGTAGGGCAGCGACTTGGTCTTCACTGCACACTTTTACCAAATTTTACAAGTTTGATACTTTTGCTTCTTCTGAGGCTATTTTTGGGAGAAAGGTTTTGCAAGCCGTGGTGCCTTCCATTTAGGTGACCTGATTTGCTCCCTCCCTTCATCCGTGTCCTAAAGCTTTGGTATTGGTTCCCACAAGTAAGGATGACGCCGTGGACCGGACACACCTATGTTGGAGAAAACAGAATTTATGTTTACCTGATAAATTACTTTCTCCAACGGTGTGTCCGGTCCACGGCCCGCCCTGGTTTTTTTAATCAGGTCTGATAATTTATTTTCTTTAACTACAGTCACCACGGTACCATATGGTTTCTCCTATGCAAATATTCCTCCTTAACGTCGGTCGAATGACTGGGGTAGGCGGAGCCTAGGAGGGATCATGTGACCAGCTTTGCTGGGCTCTTTGCCATTTCCTGTTGGGGGAAGAGAATATCCCACAAGTAAGGATGACGCCGTGGACCGGACACACCGTTGGAGAAAGTAATTTATCAGGTAAACATAAATTCTGTTTTTTTGGAAGCAGGGCATGCAGATGCATGTGTGAGGATCTAAGAATCACTAAAAAAGCTTCTAGAAGGCGTCATTTGGTATCGTATTCCCCTCTGGGCTTGGTTGGGTCTCAGCAAAGACTATAGCTGGGACTGTATAGGGGTTAAATTTTAAAACGGCTCTGGTTCCGTTATTTTAAGGGTTAAAGCTCTGAAATTTGGTGTGCAATACTTTTAATGCTTTAAGACACTGTGGTGAAATTTTGGTAATTTTTGAACGATTCCTTCATATTTTTTCACATATTCAGTAATAAAGTGTTTTCTGTTTGAAATTTAAAGAGACAGTAACGGTTTTATTTTAAAACGTTTTTTGTGCTTGTTGACAAGTTTAAGCCTGTTTAACATGTCTGTACCTTCAGATAAGCTATGTTCTATATGTATGAAAGCCAATGTGTCTCCCTATTTAAATTTATGTGATAATTGTGCCATAGCGTCCAAACAAAGTAAGGACAGTACTGCCACAGATAATGATATTGCCCAAGATGATTCCTCAAATGAGGGGAGTAAACATGATACTACATCATCCCCTACTGTGTCTACACCAGTTTTGCCCATGCAGGAGGCCCCTAGTACATCTAGTGCGCCAATACTTATTACCATGCAACAATTAACGGCTGTAATGGATAACTCCATAGCAAATCTTTTATCCAAAATGCCTACTTATCAGAGAGAGCGCGATTGCTCTGTCTTAAACACTGAAGAGCAAGAGGGCGCTGATGATAATTGTTCTGTCATACCCTCACACCAATCTGATGGGGCCATGAGGGAGGTTTTGTCTGATGGAGAAATCTCAGATTCAGGAAAAATTTCTCATCAAGCTGAACCTGATGTTGTGACATTTAAATTTAAATTAGAACATCTCCGCGCACTGCTTAAGGAGGTGTTATCTACTCTGGATGATTGTGACAACTTGGTCATTCCAGAGAAATTATGCAAGATGGACAAGTTCCTAGAGGTTCCGGTGCCCCCCGACGCTTTTCCTATACCCAAGCGGGTGGCGGACATAGTGAATAAGGAGTGGGAAAAGCCCGGCATACCTTTTGTTCCCCCCCCCCCTATATTTAAGAAATTATTTCCTATGGTCGACCCCAGAAAGGACTTATGGCAGACAGTCCCCAAGGTCGAGGGGGCAGTTTCTACTCTAAACAAACGCACTACTATTCCTATCGAAGATAGTTGTGCTTTCAAACATCCTATGGATAAAAAATTGGAAGGTTTGCTTAAAAAGATTTTTGTACAGCAAGGCTACCTTCTACAACCAATTTCATGCATTGTTCCTGTCACTACGGCAGAGTGGTTCTGGTTCGAGGAACTAGAAAAGTCGCTCAGTAGAGAAACTCCATATGAGGAGGTTATGGACAGAGTTCACGCACTTAAATTGGCTAACTCTTTTATTTTAGATGCCGCTTTGCAATTAGCTAGATTAGCGGTGAAAAATTCAGGGTTTGCTATCGTGGCGCGCAGAGCGCTTTGGCTAAAGTCTTGGTCAGCGGATGTGTCATCCAAGACAAAATTGCTTAACATCCCTTTCAAAGGTAAAACTTTATTTGGACCAGAATTGAAAGAGATTATTTCAGACATCACTGGGGTAAAGGGCCACGCCCTTCCACAGGATAGGTCTTTTAAGGCTAAAAATAAGCCTAATTTTCGTCCCTTTCGCAGAAACGGACCAGTCTCTAATTCTGCATCCTCTAAGCAAGAGGGTAATGCCTCACAACCCAAACCAGCCTGGAAACCAATGCAAGGCTGGAACAAGGGTAAGCAGGCCAAGAAGCCTGCCACTGCTAACAAAACAGCATGAAGGAGTAGCCCCTGATCCGGGACCGGATCTAGTGGGGGGCAGACTCTCTCTCTTTGCTCAGGCTTGGGCAAGAGATGTTCAGGATCCTTGGGTGCTAGAAATAGTTTCTCAAGGTTATCTCCTGGAGTTCAAGGGACCCCAAGGGGAAGGTTCCACAGGTCTCACTTATCCTCAAACCAAATAAAGAGACAGGCATTCTTACATTGTGTAGAAGACCTGTTAAAGATGGGAGTGATACACCCAGTTCCAATAAAGGAACAAGGAATGGGATTTTATTCCAATCTGTTCGTAGTTCCCACAAAAGAGGGAACGTTCAGACCAATTTTGGATTTGAAGATCCTAAAGAAATTTCTCAGGGTACCATCGTTCAAAATGGAAACTATTCGAACGATTCTACCCACCATCCAGGAAAGTCAATTTATGACTACCGTGGATCTAAAGGATGCGTACCTACATATTCCTATCCACAAGGAACATCATCAGTTCCTAAGGTTCGCTTTTCTGGACAAGCATTACCAGTTTGTGGCCCTCCCATTCGGATTGGCCACTGCTCCAAGGATTTTCACAAAGGTGCTAGGGTCCCTTCTAGCGGTTCTAAGACCAAGGGGCATTGCAGTAGTACCTTACTTGGACGACATTCTAATACAAGCGTCATCCCTGTCAAAAGCAAAGGCTCATACGGACATCGTTCTAGCCTTTCTCAGATCTCACGGATGGAAGGTGAACAAAGAAAAAAGTTCTCTGTCCCCGTCAACAAGAGTTCCCTTCTTGGGAACAATAATAGATTCCTTAGAAATGAGGATTTTTCTGACAGAGGTCAGAAAGTCAAAACTTCTAAGCTCTTGTCAAGTGCTTCATTCTGTTCCTCGTCCTTCCATAGCGCAGTGCATGGAAGTAGTAGGATTGATGGTTGCAACAATGGACATAGTTCCTTTTGCACGAATTCATCTAAGACCATTACAACTGTGCATGCTCAAACAGTGGAATGGGGATTATACAGACTTGTCTCCAATGATTCAAGTAGATCAAAAGACCAGAGATTCACTCCGTTGGTGGCTGACCCTGGACCATCTATCCCAGGGAATGAGCTTCCGCAGACCAGAGTGGGTCATTGTCACGACCGACGCCAGTCTTGTGGGCTGGGGCGCGATCTGGGAATCCCTGAAAGCTCAGGGACTATGGTCTCGGGAAGAGTCTCTTCTCCCGATAAACATTCTGGAACTGAGAGCGATATTCAATGCTCTCAGAGCTTGGCCTCAACTAGCAAAGGCCAAATTCATAAGGTTTCAATCAGACAACATGACGACCGTTGCATATATCAATCATCAGGGGGGAACAAGGAGTTCCCTGGCGATGAAAGATGTGACCAAAATAATTCAATGGGCGGAGGATCACTCCTGCCACTTGTCTGCGATCCACATCCCAGGAGTGGAAAATTGGGAAGCGGACATTCCATCCGGGGGAGTGGGAACTCCATCCGGAAATCTTTGCCCAAATAACTCAATTATGGGGCATTCCAGACATGGATCTGATGGCGTCTCGTCAGAACTTCAAGGTCCCTTGCTACGGGTCCAGATCCAGGGATCCCAAGGCGACTCTAGTAGATGCACTAGTAGCACCTTGGACCTTCAACCTAGCTTATGTGTTTCCACCGTTTCCTCTCATTCCCAGGCTGGTAGCCAGGATCAAACAGGAGAGGGCCTCGGTGATCTTGATAGCTCCTGCGTGGCCACGCAGGACTTGGTATGCAGACCTGGTGAATATGTCATCGGCTCCACCATGGAAGCTACCTTTGAGACAGGACCTTCTTGTTCAGGGTCCATTCGAACATCCAAATCTGGTCTCCCTCCAACTGACGGCTTGGAGATTGAACGCTTGATTCTATCAAAGCGTGGGTTTTCAGATTCTGTTATTGATACTCTGGTTCAGGCCAGAAAACCTGTAACAAGAAAAATTTACCATAAGATATGGAAAAAATATATCTGTTGGTGTGAATCCAAAGGATTCCCATGGAATAAGATAAAAATTCCTAAGATTCTCTCCTTTCTACAAGAAGGTTTGGAGAAAGGATTATCTGCAAGTTCTCTAAAGGGACAGATCTCTGCTTTATCTGTCTTACTACACAAAAGACTGGCAGCTGTGCCAGATGTTCAAGCATTTGTTCAGGCTTTGGTTCGGATCAAGCCTGTTTACAGACCTTTGACTCCTCCCTGGAGTCTAAATCTAGTTCTTTCAGTTCTTCAAGGGGTTCCGTTTGAACCTTTACATTCCATAGATATTAAGTTACTATCTTGGAAAGTTTTGTTTTTAGTTGCAATTTCTTCTGCTAGAAGAGTTTCAGAGTTATCTGCTCTGCAGTGTTCTCCGCCCTATCTGGTGTTCCATGCAGATAAGGTGGTTTTGCGTACTAAGCCTGGTTTTCTTCCTAAAGTTGTTTCTAACAAAAATATTAACCAGGAGATAGTTGTGCCTTCTTTGTGTCCGAATCCAGTTTCAAAGAAGGAACGTTTGTTACACAATTTGGACGTAGTCCGTGCTCTAAAATTCTATTTAGAGGCTACAAAAGATTTCAGACAAACATCTTCCTTGTTTGTTGTTTATTCTGGTAAAAGGAGAGGTCAAAAAGCGACTTCTACCTCTCTTTCCTTTTGGCTTAAAAGCATTATCCGATTGGCTTATGAGACTGCCGGACGGCAGCCTCCTGAAAGAATCACAGCTCACTCCACTAGGGCTGTGGCTTCCACATGGGCCTTCAAGAACGAGGCTTCTGTTGACCAGATATGTAAGGCAGCGACTTGGTCTTCACTGCACACTTTTGCCAAATTTTACAAATTTGATACTTTTGCTTCTTCGGAGGCTATTTTTGGGAGAAAGGTTTTGCAAGCTGTGGTGCCTTCCGTTTAGGTAACCTGATTTGCTCCCTCCCTTCATCCGTGTCCTAAAGCTTTGGTATTGGTTCCCACAAGTAAGGATGACGCCGTGGACCGGACACACCAATGTTGGAGAAAACAGAATTTATGCTTACCTGATAAATTACTTTCTCCAACGGTGTGTCCGGTCCACGGCCCGCCCTGGTTTTTTAATCGGGTCTGATGAATTATTTTCTCTAACTACAGTCACCACGGTACCATATGGTTTCTCCTATATATATTTCCTCCTGTCCGTCGGTCGAATGACTGGGGTGGGCGGAGCCTAGGAGGGACTATATGGCCAGCTTTGCTCGGACTCTTTGCCTTTTCCTGTTGGGGAAGAGAATATCCCACAAGTAAGGATGACGCCGTGGACCGGACACACCGTTGGAGAAAGTAATTTATCAGGTAAGCATAAATTCTGTTTTTCAGATCGACGATATACTCTTATATATACCATTACCTCTACTGATTCTCGTTTCAGTACTGGTTTGGCTTTCTACTACATGTAGATGAGTGTCCTGGGGTAAGTAAGTCTTATTTTTTGTGACACTCTAAGCTATGGTTGGGCACTTTTTATATAAAAGTTCTAAATATATGTGTTTAAACATTTATTTGCCTTGATTCAGGATGTTCGATATTCCTTATTTCAGACAGTCAGTTTCATTATTTGGGATAATGCATATGAATAATCAATTTTTCTTACCTTAAAAATTTGACTTTTTTTCCTGTCAGCTGTTAGGCTCGCGGGGGCTGAACATGCTTCATTTTATTGCGTCATTCTTGGCGCAGACTTTTTTGGCGCAAAAAATTTCTTTGTCATTTCCGGCCTCATACTTGTTGCTGGAAGTTGCGTCATTTTTTTGACGTTTTTGCGCCAAAAATGCCGGCGTCACCGGATGTGGCGTCATTTTTGGCGCCAAAAGCATTTAGGCGCCAAATAATGTGGGCGTCTTTTTTGGCGCTAAAAAATATGAGCGTCATTATTGTCTCCACATTATTTAAGTCTCATTGTTTATTTGCTTCTGGTTGCTAGAAGCTTGTTCATTGGCATTTTTTCCCATTCCTGAAACTGTCATTTAAGGAATTTGATCAATTTTGCTTTATATGTTGTTTTTTCTATTACATATTGCAAGATGTCTCAGATTGACCCTGAATCAGAAGCTACTTCTGGAAAATCGCTGCCTGATGCTGGATCTACCAAAGTTAAGTGTATTTCTCCAACATAGGTGTGTCCGGTCCACGGCGTCATCCTTACTTGTGGGATATTCTCTTCCCCAACAGGAAATGGCAAAGAGCCCAGCAAAGCTGGTCACATGATCCCTCCTAGGCTCCGCCTACCCCAGTCATTCTCTTTGCCGTTGTACAGGCAACATCTCCACGGAGATGGCTTAGAGTTTTTTAGTGTTTAACTGTAGTTTTTATTATTCAATCAAGAGTTTGTTATTTTAAAATAGTGCTGGTATGTACTATTTACTCAGAAACAGAAAAGAGATGAAGATTTCTGTTTGTATGAGGAAAATGATTTTAGCACCGTAACTAAAATCCATGGCTGTTCCACACAGGACTGTTGAGAGCAATTAACTTCAGTTGGGGGAACAGTGTGCAGTCTCTTGCTGCTTGAGGTATGACACATTCTAACAAGACGATGTAATGCTGGAAGCTGTCATTTTTCCCTATGGGATCCGGTAAGCCATGTTTATTACGATGGTAAATAAGGGCTTCATAAGGGCTTATTAAGATTGTAGACTTTTCTGGGCTAAATCGATTCATTTTTAAAAACATATTTAGCCTTGAGGAATCATTTTATCTGGGTATATTGATATTATAATATCGGCAGGCACTGTATTAGACACCTTATTTCTCTGGGGCTTTCCCAAAGCATAAGCAGAGCCTCATTTTCGCGCCGGTGTGGCGCACTTGTTTTTGAGAGGCATGGCATGCAGTCGCATGTGAGAGGAGCTCTGATACTTAGAAAAGGCTTTCTGAAGGCGTCATTTGGTATCGTATTCCCCTTTGGGTTTGGTTGGGTCTCAGCAAAGCAGATACCAGGGACTGTAAAGGGGTTAAAGTGTTAAAACGGCTCCGGTTCCGTTATTTTAAGGGTTAAAGCTTCCAAATTTGGTGTGCAATACTTTTAAGGCTTTAAGACACTGTGGTGAAAATTTGGTGAATTTTGTACAATTCCTTCATGTTTTTTCGCAATTGCAGTAATAAAGTGTGTTCAGTTTAAAATTTAAAGTGACAGTAACGGTTTTATTTTAAAACGTTTTTTGTACTTTATTATCAAGTTTATGCCTGTTTAACATGTCTGAACTACCAGATAGACTGTGTTCTGAATGTGGGGAAGCCAGAATTCCTGTTCATTTAAATAAATGTGATTTATGTGATAATGACAATGATGCCCAAGATGATTCCTCAAGTGAGGGGAGTAAGCATGGTACTGCATCATTCCCTCCTTCGTCTACACGAGTCTTGCCCACTCAGGAGGCCCCTAGTACATCTAGCGCGCCAATACTCCTTACTATGCAACAATTAACGGCTGTAATGGATAATTCTGTCAAAAACATTTTAGCCAACT